>NC_142357.1:6920819-7220819 GCF_059441175.1 Urocampus carinirostris | reverse complement strand
AAACGCTGCACAACCAAGAGAGATGACCGCAGCCTTAACAAAATTGTGACGAAGAGCCGCTTCCAGAATTTGGGGGAGCTTCAAAGACAGTGGGCTGAAGCTGGAGTCCAGGTATCAAAAGCCACAGTTCACAGACGTGTCCGGGAAATGGGCTACAATAGCCGTATTCCCATGGTCAAGCCACTTCTGAACTCAAGACAACGGAAGAAGCGTCTGACTTGGGCTATGGAGAAGAAAAGGCTGGACAGTTGCAGAGTGGTCCAAAGTCCTCTTTTCAGACGAAAGCAAGTTTTGAATTTCATTTGGGAGTCAAGGCGCCAGAGTCTGGAGAAAGGCTGGAGAGGAGCAAAATCCAAGTTGCTTGAAATCCAGTGTGAAGTTCCCACAGTCAGCAATGGTTTGGGGAGAGCCATGTCAGCTGCTGGTGTTGGTCCACTGTGTTTCATCAAGTCCAGAGTAAATGCAACTGTGTACCAAGAGATTTTAGAGCACTACATGCTTCCATCTGCTGAAAAGCTCTATGGAGATGAGGATTTCATTTTCCAGCATGATTTGGCACCTGCCCACAGTGCCAAAACCACCAGTAACTGGTGCACTGACCATGGCATCACTGTCCTTGATTGGCCTGCTAATTCCCCTGACCTGAACCCCATCGAGAATTTGTGGGGTATAGTTAAGAAGAAGATGAAAGACACCAGACCTGCAAATGCAAATGAGCTGAAGGCCGCTATCGAAGCATCCTGGGCATCAATAACACCTCAGCAATGCCACAGGCTGATTGCCTCCATGCCACGCCGGATTGATGCAGTAATCCGTGCAAAAGGATTCCCAACCAAGTACTGAGTGCATCAATGGACATTTTCAAATGTTTGATTTAGTTTTGCTGTTATAAAATTATTTTTTTTACTTGGTCTGAGGAAGTATTCTAATATTTTGAGATAGGATTTTTGAGTTTTTTTCAGCTGTAAGCCAAAATCAGCAATATTCAAATAATAAAAGGCTTGAAATAGTTCAGTTGATGTGTAATGAATCCAGAATGTATGACATTTTTGTTTTTTTAATTGCATTACAGAAAATAAAGAACTTTATCACAATATTCTAATTTTCTGAGACAGTCCTGTATATATATATATACTATATATATACATTCTGGATTCATTACACATCAACTGAACTATTTCAAGCCTTTTATTATTTGAATATTGCTGATTTTGGCTGACAGCTGAAAAAAACTCAAAAATCCTATCTCAAAATAATAGAATATCATGAAAAAGTATACAAGTAGGCTATTCAACTAATCACCTGAATCATCTAATTAACTCGAAACACCTTGCGAGGGTTTCCTGAGCCTTAAAAAAACTCAGCTTGGTTCAGTAAACTAAATCACAAGTATGGGGAAGACTGCTGATCTGACTGCTGTCCATCATTGATACCCTCCATCAGGAGGGTAAGACACAAAAAGAAATTTCTCAAAGAGCAGGCTGTTCACAGAGTGCAGTTTCAAAGCATATCCACAAAAAGTCTGTTGGAAGGGAAAAATGTGGCCGGAAACGCTGCACAACCAAGAGAGATGACCGCAGCCTTAACAAAGTTGTGAAGAAGAGCCGCTTCCAGAATTTGGGGGAGCTTCAAAGACAGTGGGCTGAAGCTGGAGTCCAGGTATCAAAAGCCACAGTTCACAGACGTGTCCGGGAAATGGGCTACAATAGCCGTATTCCCATGGTCAAGCCACTTCTGAACTCAAGACAACGGAAGAAGCGTCTGACTTGGGCTATGGAGAAGAAGCACTGGACAGTTGCAGAGTGGTCCAAAGTCCTCTTTTCAGACGAAAGCAAGTTTTGCATTTCATTTGGAAGTCAAGGCGCCAGAGTCTGGAGAAAGGCTGGAGAGGAGCAAAACCCAAGTTGCTTGAAATCCAGTGTGAAGTTCCCACAGTCAGCAATGGTTTGGGGAGCCATGTCAGCTGCTGGTGTTGGTCCACTGTGTTTCATCAAGTCCAGAGTAAATGCAACTGTGTACCAAGAGATTTTAGAGCACTACATGCTTCCATCTGCTGAAAAGCTCTATGGAGATGAGGATTTCATTTTCCAGCGTGATCTGGCACCTGCCCACAGTGCCAAAACCACCAGTAACTGGTGCACTGACCATGGCATCACTGTCCTTGATTGGCCTGCTAATTCCCCTGACCTGAACCCCATCGAGAATTTGTGGGGTATAGTTAAGAAGAAGATGAAAGACACCAGACCTACAAATGCAAATGAGCTGAAGGCCGCTATCGAAGCATCCTGGGCATCAATAACACCTCAGCAATGCCACAGGCTGATTGACTCCATGCCACGCCGGATTGATGCAGTAATCCGTGCAAAAGGATTCCCAACCAAGTACTGAGTGCATCAATGGACATTTTCAAATGTTTGATTTAGTTTTACTGTTATAAAATTATTTTTTTACTTGGTCTGAGGAAGTATTCTATTATTTTGAGATAGGATTTTTGAGTTTTTTTCAGCTGTCAGCCAAAATCAGCAATATTCAAATAATAAAAGGCTTGAAATAGTTCAGTTGATGTGTAATGAATCCAGAATGTATGACATTTTTGTTTTTTTAATTGCATTACAGAAAATAAAGAACTTTATCACAATATTCTAATTTTCTGAGACAGTCCTGTATATATTTTTTGACCAGGCATGGTGTATTGAAAAAAATATTTTGCAAATAAAAAGATTCGCTACTGGTGATACACAACCATGTATGCGAATATTAGGTGACCCCCCTGATTTAATTTCATAGCTGTAAATTAGATGCAAATATATGCTGTAGGGAGATTATCTGCATGAGGATGAATTTATCGTTCTCATACTCTGTGCTTGAGATGGCGCCACTATAACTGCATTTATTTGATATAGATATAAATATGCCTCCGATTGCAAATGAAAAATCGAGAGTTGTACGTGAGTGATGCAGAATTTTTCAGCAGTTGAAGAACATTAAAATAATCATCTCCATTTACTAAGTAACGCAGTAACACTCCATGTAGAAAGTGACTTAATGCTATTGATTATGCGTTACAGTACTCGTTACCAAGAAAAGTAATTGTGCTCCAGTAACATGTTAGTTTCAACACTATCAATGACTGCAAACGTGGATGTGTCAAAGGAGGTTTACTGACAATCAAAAGGGTGAAAAAGAAAATAAAGACAAAACGAAATTACACAATGCACATCGGGTGGTACATAATGACTATTCTGTGCTGTATAAACAACTACAAAACAAAGTAAATGCGTTGGACGCCTTTTGGCCACTCCCAAATTTGCAGGTAATTAGCATATTTCAAAGTCACTGCCGCATCAAATATCATTTCACTAACTGTACAACAAAAAAACACAATGAAATTGTTACACACAACTAAGTGAAACCTAGGATCAAAAACGTTGTGCTAGGTAGGTAGGTAGGTGGGTAAATGGGTGAATAGGTAGATGGGTCGGTAAGTAGGGGAGGAGGGAGGTAGGTGGGTAGATGGGTAGGTAGGTAGGTAGGTGGGTAGGTAGATGGATAGATAGATGTGTAGGTAGGTAGATGGTAGATGGGTACGTAGATAGATAGATAGATAGATAGATAGATAGATAGATAGATATAGATAGATAGATAGATAGATAGATAGATAGATAGATAGATAGATAGATAGATAGATAGATAGATAGATAGATAGATAGATAGATAGATAGATAGATAGATAGACGGATGGATAGACAGATAGATAGATAGATAGATAGATAGATAGATAGATAGATAGATAGATAGATAGATAGATAGATAGATAGATAGATAGATAGATAGATAGATAGATAGATGGGTAGATAGATAGATAGATGGGTAGACGGCTAGATGGGTAGATGCATGGACAAACAAATAAATCTTTATTTTTAGCCATCACTGGTAATGAATGAGGTGACATAGACATCAGTACTATGAGTTCAATTGCACGGACCTAATCCACAGTAGCCAGTCGTTGGTGTGGTCCAAACGACATCACGAGGCTTTCAGCAGTCTCATGAAATTTGACATTCAGGTTCCCAGCGAGCAGGTTTTATATCAAACTGTTACAACCCGGATAAATCGGCAACGCTTTTATGGTTGGAAATTACAACCGGAAATGTGCGTGCATCTAACCTTTCCCCAGGCATCACCGTAGTATTATTGGTTGTTTTGCCCGAAATTAAGATTGCCATATTCCTTAGTACGTTATTGCTACCCTAAGGAGGATTCATCAAACTATAAAAAAAACAATTATGAGACTCCTAAAACATGAAACTAGTAATAGTAATAATAGAAGGCTCCATTTTTATCTCCGGCTATGATTTAAATTTCTAGAATTCCTTGAATCGCCTAATGACTGACCCCCTTGACTTCAGGTTGGTTCCGCTTCGTTACGACCAAAGAGACCGCATCACGCATCTTGGCGAGATCCAGTACAGCGTGGATGACGACGGTTTTCTCCGTCAGCGAGCCAGTGACCTCTTCGACTATAACTCCAACGGGCTCTTGACGCGGGTTTTCAATCGAGCCAATGAGCGCTCAGTGTGGTACCGCTACGACGGGTTGGGCCGGCGTGTGGCCGCCAAGACCAGCCTAGGCGATCGGTTGCAGTTCTTTTACGCCGATCTCTCGCACCCGACCCGGGTCAGCCACATGTACAACCACAGCAGCAGCCTGATCACGTCGCTGTACTACGATCTCCAGGGTCACCTCATTGCTATGGAATTGAGCAGCGGTGAGGAATACTACGTAGCCTGCGACGGCGTGGGGACTCCCAGGGCAGTGTTCTCCAGCAAGGGCAGACTGGTTAAGGAGATCCTTTACACCCCTTACGGGGAAGTCTACAAGGACACTAACCCCAACTTTCAGCTGGTCATCGGATTCCACGGCGGCTTGTATGATTCTCTGACGCGGCTGGTCCACTTGGGAAGGCGAGATTACGACACGCTGGCTGGTCGCTGGACTTCGCCAAACTATGAACTGTGGGCGGAGTTGAGCAAGGAACCGAGACCTTTTAACGTGTACGCCTTCAAAAACAACTGCCCCATCGGGAAAGTGGAGGAGGTTACACAGTTTACTACAGGTGAGATGTTACAAAAATCATAACAGATATACTGGTACTGTGTTTCCCAAATATTCTCTAGTGCAGTCTTTGCAGATAGTTTTGCTCATTTTATATTTGTGTTATTCACTGTGCTTTTTAGCGCTCATTTTCACTTGCACTACATGTTACAGTGACACCTAGTGGTTAAATAATAAACTATGTCATTTTCATTCTCAATTATTTGCATTTCCTTATGAAATCCAAAATGTTTCACACAGTGGTTTTACATATAATAAAACCCATATTTTATATATTATCCGCCGTATATTTACATTTGGCTATGGTCAATATGTGTAAACAAACATAACAAGTCCTTTTGCTCGCATTGGGAGATATTCGCTATCTAGGAGCATAATTGAGCCTCAGTTACTTTTATATTTTCTTAGCATAATCTTGCCAAGACAAAGGCCTGCTCCCCACTAAAACAGGTCTGAAACTCTTTTTTGGGTCACAAGCGACCTTTTATGAAACACTGGCATAGAAAGGAATATGTAAACTGCACTGTGTGCTTGGCATATATCCTTGTTTATATTTTGTTTATATATTTTTTTTAACATATGTTTTGCTTTTACATTTCGCCTACTCAACCTGTAGAGGGAAACGAGTTGATTTTGAATTTACTCATCCAAACATAATGCGGCAGTGTACTATACTACTTGGAGACATGTGGGAAGTGCCATATGACAGCTATAGCACAATAACCGAAGATATTGCACTCGCCCACTCGCCATATCTGGTGCATACGCACGCATGCACACACACACACATACACACACACACATACACACACACATACACATACACACATACACACACACAAGTCTCGAAAACATCTACCGTTGAGAATGAGATGACACAGGTGAAGCAATGTGTCAGACAGGGAAAAATGCAATAGACTGAGGAACATGCCGGCAAGAACCAGGACAGCCTGTGATCATCTTGTTTTTCTGATTTTTTTGGGGGGTTGTTTTTTTTTTTTTTAACACAAGCTTATATGCTGTGTCCTCTTTTGTCTGTAAAGAACACACAATTTCCCCGAGGGGTGAAACAAAAGCTTGTACACGAAAAGAAATTTAAATTGCAGAGTATGAGAGCGACCGGATTATGTTGCACAGGTCAACAGACTTTCACAATAAAGAAACGTTCATTTGAACTGTCATGCTCTCGATAGGGATATATTGACTCTGTATTAAAATTTCAGATTCGATTTTTTTAGAAGCATTTCTATTTCCACTTTTAGTGAAAGATTAGTTTCTTGTTTTTGCACTTATGATTCATTAGCACCATAGAAGTTACTTTAATCTGGGAGATAAAGGTAGCGTGCGTTGTTCGAGGTGTCCTTGTGGAGTGCAGCGTTAAAAGGTTGAAAGTAAAATATTTTCATTAAGTATATATTGACAATGCCCAACTGAGTTCAAACAGCCTTTATATTTTCTTCCACTGTCCCTATCTTATTTTTCCAAAGGTGTTCTGGCCATGGAACGCATTATTGAGACGGGGAGGAAGGGGATTGTTGAGTGATTTTAGGCTTGTGCTTGTGTTGTTCTGTTACTGTAGCTTGAAAATGTTATAAGTAAGAAAAGGACAGTCCAAATGCCAACCCAAACCCCAAAAATAGCAAAAGAGAAGTGTTCTTCCAAGCGTGTCTGAGAAATCCACGTATTTGCACGTGCCACAAAAGCAGCCTGACAGACGCTGTGATGATGAATAAAGCCAAAAGATGGCATAAGCAAGAAGAACATTTTTAAATTCCGGACAGCACATTCAAAGATTTCTAACCTGGTGTAACATGAGTTAAGAGTTAAAGTAACTTTTGACAGCAAAAATGATTGGTATTCGGTGACATGCAGTGACATTTTTGTCTGGTCATAATTTGATCGGCAGTGCAAAAAAATATATATAAACTGTTGCATAGAAAAATACCTTTTTGCTTTACCTTATCTTAAAAATTAAATCTATTTAGGTAATCTTCTATTACAAAAAACGTCAACGTAACAGGAATAAATCACTGGATGGCTTGACTTGCTGTTATTTTGCTAATACTATCTCAAATTCTATTGTTCTATGGTTACAAGGTGTAACACTACCCTAACCCTAAACCCCTAACCCCAATCAGGTTGGTTTATCAAAATTGTCAATAGGTTTGAATAAAGGTGTGTATGGAATGTGTTAATCCCTGCCCCTGTATCTGCCTGGTAACCTGTCCAACTAACTGTCCAAAATCAGCTGGAACATATTACCAATACTCTGCGATCTTTATAGTGCCAAACGGTCAGAAATCGAATGCATGCACATGCCACGTTTTTAATTGAAATACACTGAATGCCTTTATTTTAGTCTTTCCAGCTAACCAAACCCATGAACAAAAAATTGAGGTAGGTTAAACTTCACTTCAATTTGTTCTGCCCTTTCTAAACCGTCTCAAAAGGACCCAAAGTGAGATTAAGGGGGACATATTTCAAAAACGGTAAATCAGAGTCATGGAATAGCTAATCGAGTAAAACAAGCCTCATTATTAAAGCTAGGGAGCGAGTGACTTGGAATCACTCCAAACACAACGTCCACTAGACCAAGTGCTCATCTAAGATTCTCTGCTAAAAAGTAGGTGATTGCTAACTACTAACCAGGAACCGATTACTTTCAATGAATCTTGAAGCAGCTACAAGATATGACGTGGTGCAGTTTCCCTAGAGCAGGTGTCACCAACACGGTGCCCGCGGGCACCCGGTCGCCCGCAAGGACCACATGAGTCGCCCGCGGGCCTGTTCCAAAAATAGCACATCTCATAGAGAGCTGCGTCTAAAAATTAATTTTGTTCTGTTGCTATTATTTTTTTAATCACACTTGTATGTATATAGATTTAAAAAATACTATCTTAAAAATACTTTAAGGTTAACGCGCACAATATTTACCTATGGGCAGTAAAGTAGAGCTTGTGGGATGTGGAGAGTAAGCTAGCGGGCGCTGTATGCACTTTCGTACCCCAAAAACATGGCAGAAAAAAGAAA
This sequence comes from Urocampus carinirostris, assembly GCF_059441175.1. Lineage (NCBI taxonomy): Eukaryota > Metazoa > Chordata > Actinopteri > Syngnathiformes > Syngnathidae > Urocampus > Urocampus carinirostris. Next base: position 7,212,674 of record NC_142357.1, on the reverse strand, counting down.
GAAAACGTATCTCTTTCACAGTGAATGGGAAGAGGAGTTCTTTTTTACGACTGTAAAAGAAACCTGCGTGTGTCTGATTTGCGGGACGACCGTGGCGACAGCAAAACGGCACAATGTGGAGAGACATTTCAATACGTGTCACAAAAGCTACCATGATAAATATCCACCTGCAAGCGCCCTACGGGCAGAAAAAGCCCGTGAGCTAAAGACCGCTCTGGGTAAGCAACAGTCTTTTTTTACGAGGCCGGCCAAAAACTCACAAAAAGCAACCGAAGCCTCGTTTAGAGCTACACATTTTCTGATCAAGAAAAAAAAGGCATTTACAGATGGAGAAGTTGTCAAAGAAGCGATGTTATTAATTGCTAACACTGTATTTAAAGACGAGAAAAATGGAAGCGACCTAATCTCCACTCTTTCCGACGTCCAACTGGGGGCATCTACGATGGCAAGACGAGTATCAGCTATGTCCAGTAACTTGGTCGATCAGTTGGAGCAGGATCTGGCGAAGTGCAAGTGGTTTAGCCTCCAGTGCGATGAGTCCGTGGACAGCAGCAGTACAGCGCAGTTATTGGTTTTTATCCGGATGGTGTTTAATGATTTCTCCACAAAAGAAGAACTCCTGACACTACTGCCCTTAAAGACAACTACGAGAGGAGTTGACATTTATAACACGGTGAAGGAGTTTTTCGTGCAGAAAAAGGTGCCATTGGAAAAGCTGGTAGCGGTGACAACAGACGGGGCTCCTGCTATGGTCGGCCGACAGACAGGTTTCATCGCTCACTGTAAACGTGACCCAGACTTCCCCAAATTTCTGCATTACCATTGCATCATTCACCAGCAGGCGTTGTGTGCGAAAGTGATCGGCTTTGGGCACGTGATGACTCCCGTTGTGAAAATCATAAACAACATCCGCTCCAAAGCAAAGCAGCACAGGATTTTCAAGGTACTATTAGAGGAGATGTCAGCAGAATATGGGGACCTACTGCTACACACAGAAATCAGATGGCTCAGCAGAGGACGAGTTTTGCATCGTTTTTTGTCTCTTTTGCGTGAAATCAAAGAGTTCATGCAGTCCAAAGGCGAAGATGTCTCACTGCTAGAGGACACAGAGTGGACACTTGACCTTGCATTTTTGGTGGACATTACTGGGAAATTAAACGTCCTGAACTGCCAGCTGCAAGGCAAAGGTAAGACTGTTGTCGATATGATAAGTGCTTTAAATGCATTTAAAGCCAAAATGAATGCATTCTCTGCAGATTTACAGAGAAAAAAAGTTCTGCACTTTCCCTCTGTGCAGTCAGTGCTGAAAGACAATGCTTCTGCATCTGAGACATTTGAAAAAGTGGCAGAAAAGTACATTGAAGTAATAAACAGACTTGGGCAAGAGTTTGAGAATAGGTTTTGTGACCTTCATCAGCTTGAACCATGTGTGTTCTTCATTTCCAACCCTTTCATGAATGGGGACACAACATGCTTTGCTGAGCAGTTAAGTGCAACGTTCAACTTGGATGCTGGACAGGTGGAGATTGAAATTATAACATTGCAAAATGATCTCCATCTCAAAGCCTACCAGGCTGCACCAAACTTTTGGCGCCTTGTTGACACAGAGAAGTACAGTGGAGTATGCACAGCAGCCATGAAGGTTGCCAGCCTGTTTGGCTCAACCTATCTCTGTGAATCAGCATTTTCTGACATGAACTTCATCAAAAACAAACACAGAACACGCCTCACTGATGCACATCTGAGAGACTCACTCACAGTTGCAGTGTCAAGTTACACACCAGATTACAACACACTGGTGAACAGCATGCAATGCCAGTCTTCCCACTAACCAAGGACGGATACCAGATGTAGTCAGTGACAACATGGTAGTGCCATGGCAAAGTTGAATTAAAATATTGAAGAATTGTGTTCAATTTAAAAGTGTGTTCATGACATTTAAAAGTTATAATTTTGTTAAACATAACACAGACTTGGCCATTAGTTCAAAATGTGAAATAAAAAATGTATTACATATTTAAAAATATGTAAGTTGATTTTGTTTAACATTACATAATTGTTAACTTTTTGAAACATGTTGCAACATAGTTCATGATTTGTTAACAGGGCATGTCAGTGGCTTGTGCAAATGGGATATTTTTTGCTAAAATGTAGTGATGTAAGTGATCATCTGAAAATGTAACAAATACTGTGATTAATAGAGATAAAGTGTTGAATATTGATATCTGTTTCCCACCTTGTTGTCATTTTTGATAATCATTGTTAGAAATCATTAAAATGATCAGTGTCTTTACATAGGTGAGTATTACTAATCATTATAAATAATGTATAACTAAAGGCAAACTGAGCAAATTTGTTATTTCAGAAGAGCGTATCAAACTGGTAGCCCTTCGTATGATTCAGTAACCGTGAAGTAGCTCTCAGTTTCAAAAAGGTTGGTGACCCCTGCCCTAGAGTAATTCAGGGACGTCTTTGCTGCATCTTGACTTCATTACTGAATGTAATCTCGACCCGTCATGAATTGATGAACGTTGGGAAGGGGGGCCAAAAAATGGGTGTAGGTTAATCCTGCGTAAATTAATTAGTTGCATTAAGGAGGCTTTGCGTTGATGTGTTATTGATTCCCCTTGATTTATTTGTCTGATTCATTTCTGTGCAGACATTGGCAGCTGGTTGCAGCTATTCGGCTTCCAGCTTCATAATGTTGTTCCGGGTTTCCCCAAGCCTGAGATTAGCCGCATGGAACAAACTTATGAACTTATGAAGTCCCAAACCAAGACACAAGACTGGGACTCAAGCAAGGTTTGTAACCCTTTATTGTTTAAGTTGCTGAATCCAATATTTGATATGTGGTCGTTTTAGCAGGATTTAAACAGAAAAAGGAATGTTTCCTATTGATTTTCGTAAATATATACAATTATGCTTACATCAAAATGAGGTGAAGTCTACTAAAAGGGTAGTATAATAGAGACAGTAAGGTTGATGATGCTTACCCCAGGAACGCGTTTGTCCATGGAAACTAACTAAATGGTGTACAGTTTTCCTTTTAATCAGCTAGGATAGGCCCATGTGCTACATACTCATAGCACATCAATATGTAAATATACTGTGTTTAAAAGACCATAATGTGCAGTGCACTTAATTCTGCACTCTTGTTATGTTTGCTATTACTGTATTTAAGACGCACATCTGATAATGGGTTCACGGTTCAAAGATCGTCAGGGCATCATTTCCTGTGGTGCGTCTTGGGCAAGTACAGCTAGGCCGTTTTTAAAATGTATCAAATTTTGAACATACAGATACTCCCCTATTTACGAACATTCGAGTTACGAAGAATGGTAGATATGAACATTTTTTGGGGATGTCAAAAAACATTTGGACATAGCTGTAAGTCAGATTTTGTATTGTGCACCTTTTTCCGAGTACAGGGCAGTACTCTAGTGCTTCTTTATGCCGCTACTGGCATGTGGCGCTGTGAGATGTCACCCAGCATTCACCCCGAAGAAGAAATCCGGCTTCCTCTTCCTAGTTCGTGTGTAAACTTATTATACTGTATCTCCAGCGCGCAAAGAACTTTGACATTTTTATTGTTTAATATCTCGTGCATCCATTGAATATGGTTGGTGTAAAGTGTAAAGAAAAGGCGAGTTGTTTGATTTTAAATGAAAGTGGAATAAGAAAGCTTGATGCGGTTGAGAAATTGTCCCTAGGTGTGAATGAGCGAGTGAGTTGTCTGTCTCTGTGTGCCGTGCGACTGGCTGGCAATCGGTTCAGGGTGTTCCCTGCCCACTGCCCGAAGATAATTGGGATGGGCTCCAGCACACCCGCGATCATAGTAAGGATAAACGGTGCAGGAGATGGATGGAGTGGAGGGATTACAATAATGAGAAATGTTCAAAAATCCACATATCACATTCTCTGTATAAAGAAGAATGGACTTCATATTAACTGATATTAAATTGCTATGACTTGTATTAAATAAAAAGGAAAATAAATCAAAATTAATAAAAAAAATCTCTTGAAATTATCTTGTGCAAATTAAGATTGAATCAATTCAATTATTTGCACCAAGGGCATAGGTTTGATCTTGACATTAGTGGGGACAGTGCTTTTTTTAAGACAAGTCAATTCAAATCATGTTTATTTGTATAGCCCTTAAACACAAAGAGTCTCAAAAGGATGCACGGATCACAGACTATTGCAAATTACAGAATAGTATTACACCATCTGATCCAAAACATATGATTGGTGGGGACTAAACAATGATTGCTTGATATTGGTGGGGCCATAACACATTTTTCGTCAGATCTCATAATATTGGTGGTGACAAAACAATGATTGCTTGATAGTGGTGGAGACATGTAATCTCCATCCATGTCAAAACTACGCCCTTGATTGTCATACAGCCCTTGGGTGGTTTCCACCATAATGACAACTGTTTTTTATTTTGGTCAGGTGGTTTTGGGCATCCAGTGTGAGCTTCGTCGGCAGCTAAGGCGTTTCATCTCTCTGGAGCGTTTGCCTCTGATCAGTGCGCCAGTGGGCTCCACTTGCCACAGCCCGGCACACCCCCCTCCCTTCGCTTCCAAGCCCTTCCTTCTCGGCCCTGGCATCCGTTTTGCCGTTTCCCACGGTCGTGTGAGCGCCGAAGTCATCGGTGTGGCCAGCGAAGACAGCCGGCGAGTGGCCGCCATCTTGAACGGCGCCGTGCACTTGGACAGACTGAGCTTTACTGTGCACGGCTGCGACACTCACCACTTCCACCAGTCCCGCCCCATCGAGGAAGACCTGGCTCTGGGTTTGGGGGTGGGTGGCCGTGTGTTAGAGATCGGCGTCAATGTAAGCGTGTCGCAGATGAGCGCCACAGTCAACGGTAGGACTCGGCGATTCGCAGACATCGTCCTCCAGCAGGGGGCACTGTGCCTCTGCGTACGTTATGGCGGCAGCCAGGAGGAAGAGCGGGCGAGGGTTAGGGAGGAGGCGCGGCGTAGGGCGGTGGAAGCGGCCTGGGAGCACGAGAAGAAACGGGCGGAAGTGGGCGACGTTGGCGGCCGGTCGTGGAGCGATGCGGAGAAACAGCAACTACTGTCGGCCGGACGTGTGCAGGGTTACGACGGCTACTATTCGCTACCGGTGGAGCAGCAGCCGGAGCTATCCGACTGTCCCTACAACATTCGCTTTATGACACTGAGCGAGATGGGGGGCAGGTAACACTCAAGCGGCTCTGCCACTAAAGCCCACCAAAGACTGCCTGTTTGTACTCTGCTCCGATTTGTTCTACCCTTTCTATACGGTCTCAAAAGAAAAGACGACATCATCACAAAAGAACACAGAGAGCTTAGGGAGGAAAAAAGATTTCCAAAATGCCTTTAACTGTGACAGAATGATGGTATTTTATTATTATTGTGTGGTTTCTAACAGTGGCACAAGCAAGTGTGGTTTGGTTGTGGCTTTGCTTTTTGTATCCCTGCTAGCCTAGGAGCTAACTGACTCTTCTACACTTTGATTTTGTTCTAATCCAACCCCGCCCAGCTGGAGACTCGAATGATCTCCATGACTGAACCCAAGCCAAAACTGATAGAAACGACTAAAGTCTTTGGTCTTTTTCAGATGGGCTAAAAAAAATCCAAATTTTAGGCGTCTACTTTAAGACTTACTCATATCAAAAAGACGTCCAGTGCTGGGTGGAGCAGCTCTCCATTTGCCAATTATCACGGAAATACCCACGTTTACAACATGTGTAGAGTGGGGCCTTGTGGACTCTGACATTTTCCCAAAAGAGGAGCCGACATCTTCCAGCTGGGGTAGTGCAGCCTCGGCTAGTTTTTATGAGTGTGTATACTCTAATCAAGAATGTACATAGCCTGTGGTTTGACACGAAGCGGAAAAAAGTGCTCGACTGAAAATTCTGTTGTTCATAACTAAGTGTCAGTATTGTTAATCAATAGAAAGAGCAGTTACATTTTTGCAAAGAGTTATACATGGCTATAGAAAATATTCTTGCTGAAAAAATATGACTTTATGGGGATCCAATGCTGATTAAAGTTATTATGTGTGACTGCTCCCAGTGCAGCCTGGGATTGCGTCTGGAGTCGTTTTTTTGTCGCGCCAAAATTTGCCACGTGTTTTGTTGGAGATGGTGTAAGTTTTGCCTAAACCTCAGCCTGGTTGTTTTATCTTAAATGTTCGCTATACAAGAAATAAGAACCAGGAGACTGCATATTCTTGTTTGACTAGTTACTGAATACCAATGAGATTGAATACACTGCTGTGGAGACTATTTCAACATAATGCAGGGGAAGTCTGCCTTATCTAAGATCCCTAGTCTTATACAGTGGTACTTTTACATACTACCTTAATTCGTTCCAGGATTGAGCTTGTAGCTCGAATTGCTCATGTTACGTGTTAATTTTCTTGATATGAAAGAATTGATAACTAATTCGTCCGTGAGTTTTAGTTAAAGCAGACGACTTTTGCTGATACGTAAGCAATTATGGGACGCTTAAAATTAAAGTTACACTAACTTTAATTGAGGGTGAACACACAAAAACTTTTTTTCTATTTTAGTTTTCATTCATCATTTTCTTTGCCCCTTTTAGCTTGATTCGCAATGCTATCACTTTCAACAGGTCTTTTGAAAGGAAAACCAATACACATTTATCTATTTTCCCCTTCAAAACGTTATGTATGTGCATAAGGCAATTTTCATTAAAGAGAGCTTGTGAATTGACACCTTTTTTTATGTTTTTTTTTGGTCCAATTAAAGGAGCACTTTCTTACCAATAAGACAGCACCTCTCTGTTCTCCTTTGTACACGCCATTTTATTTGCTTTTTTTTGCAACGGTAAAACCTCCCACGGAAATTATTGCAGCAAAGCTTTGTGTAAACTTTCCGCGGGTTTGTGATTGGTGTTCGCTGCTTGACGATTGTACTACTTGGCTTGGTAACTCAGGAACACCGCGCTCATGTTTTTCTATTATTTCTTGCTTCATTTCAAACATCAAAGTTCACTTTTTTTCCCTAAAAAACCTTATAAAAAGTCACAAAAAGGATAAGTTATTGAATTTGATTAAAGAGATGTGATCAAAACAAACATGCTGAGGAATACAGGTACTCTACAGTTATGACCAAGGGGGGATTCAGGTGAAGAGCGTTGAGCGGTCTAAAGCAGTCTCTATGGGTAGCCTCTGGGACTGCTCGTGAACTGGATTTTTCATTGTTAAGTGAGGTAGATTTTTGTTAAAAAACGTGTACCGAAATTCTCATGTGTAGAGGTGCTTGTATAAAGCAGTACCACTGTACTGTCTTAGCGGCCCACCCACACATGGGGAAGGGGGGTGCGACTCACCCTCATCAATGTGGTAATGTAAGACTAAATGGTCTTGACTGGTTCAAACTGGGTAACAACGGGGTAGACTGCTGGAAGTGTGAATTTCCCTATGGGGATGAATAAAGTATCTATCTATCTATCTATCTATCTATCTATCTATCTATCTATCTATCTATCTATATGTTTAAGATAGTAGATAGTAAGACGCCAAGCAAGAACAAGTCACAGCAACCTAGCGGCACAGCTCAAGTCTTCTAATATCTTAAAGGCTTAATCTAACAGTGGCACTTAAACCAGCGCTGTCATTATCACTTCAAACTGAGAAACCTGCATCTGTCGCGAGCTTCGGGGACGAAGAGGAGGAGCAAAGAAAATGCAACCGTTGGCCAGGAGGAAGAAAATGTGACAGCTGAGGCTCGGCAAGTGGCTGGTTGCGCGCAGAAAGGGGCAGGACCTTCAAGTTGGCTGCGCCTCGCTCTGCAGCTTGTCTGGTCTCATTAGGAAATGCCAATCAGGGGAACATGTGAACCTCTTCCAAGGAAAAAACAAAAAGTTCTGGAAAGATTTTTTCCTTAAGCAATCACTAATCCACCTTCTTTTCCATCTGCATCCCCTCCCTGCATCACTCCGCCATCTGCCCGTCATTAATTGTTGGTGTTTCTCTGGCGAGCTTCGGATGACAGAGCTGCGCTGCACTGCACGTTTGCGTATGTTGTGACCGTGAACAGGTGATATACCATTTCGCCTCCATTTCCAAAACCGTATGCTTCGTTAGATACTGTCCAGCCTAGTTTGGGACGCTGAAAAAAAAATGAACTGTTGCTAGGATACCGCCGTCCCGGCTGAGTGGATGTTCACATTCTCATCTCCTCACACACTTTTACCCTCTTCTCAAATAGCTAGTCAATCACTAAAATGACAGTAGCCACAACCTCCCCTTCCTAACACTCTTTCCAAGGATATCTGCGCAGCATCAGATTTGGTTCCATGTTGTGTGGCACGTGTACGTGCGTGTGTGTGTCAAAAAAGAAATGAGGAAAAACTCGTTTGTGCAGCCGATTCTCCCCCAAACGCTTTATTTTCCATGTCACTCAAAAAGAAATACATTTGGTGTCGACTTATGTAAGCACTAATGTATATGAATGTTTGAGCAGATGAATATTTTACATTCCACTTCTCGAGAAGTTGTGAGACATTTTGTGAAATAATGAAAAAATGCAAGTAGGCCTATACAGTGATTTATATATATGAGTGAAATATTAAATGGGCATATGAAGTTATTCATTGCATGGGCAGTCAAAATGAAATTTTTAAGCTCATTGATGAGTTAATGGCTTTATTTTGTGATTATGGTAAACAGTTAAAATATATATACTTTATTGAAACTAAGAATTTGATTAAAAAAAATCAAAAGATTTAAGGATGCTTTGCATAACCTCTCACTTTTTTTGCTATTTCTTGTAGCCCAAGTCTATCACCCAACCAATATCAAATAAGTAGTTGGTTTTAGGATGCAATAACTTAGAAGGGAAACTACTGGGCACAGTTGCAGTTAAATGAACCCATCTGTCCAAGTAAAATTCTACTTGTTCTATCCGACAATGGCTTTTTGAATAAATATATCTTTTCATATTTCACTATCTGCAGATGGGGGAGAGAGAAAGAGAGAGAAAAGGAGACAGAGGGAAATACATGCATCAGTTATTTGACCCTAACCTCAAGAACAACCCTGACCCTCTAAACCGTAACCTTAACCCATAACCCTAACTCTAAGCCTTTATACCAAACATTAACCCTAACCCTAACCCTGACCCTGAACCTAAACCTAAACCTAAACCTAAGCATAACCATAACCATAACCATAACCGTAACCATAACCATAACCCTACCTTTACCCTTACCCTTACCCTTACCCTTACCCTTACCCTTGCCCTTACCCTTACCCTTACCCTTACCCTTACCCTTACCCTTACCCTAACCCTAACCCTAACCCTAACCCTAACCCTAATTATATCCTTCTAACCTTAACCCTAACACAAACAATAACCCTAACCCTTCCCTAACCTTAATACTCTAACCATAACCCATAACCATAACCCTACACCTAACCTAACACTACCCCCTATGCTAACATCTACATGGCACATTGGGAGGAGACAGCTTTTGAAAAATGCGACAAACTACCCACCAATTACTTTAGATACTTGGATGACATTTGGGGAACATGGACACATAATATAGAGGAATTCCACCAATTCCTACAAATCCTCAACACACACCATAATACAATTAAAGTCAAACATTCCACAAATGACCATCAGATAGATTTTCTAGACACAACCACTTACAAAGGACCCTCATTCACCCAAACACAAACTTTAGACACTAAGGCCTTCTTCAAAGACACAGACACACATGCACTCTTACACAAAAACAGCCTACATCCAAAACACACCTATAGGGGCTTAATAAAATCACAGTTGCTCAGATTCCACAGAATCTGCTCACAAAATACGGACTTTGTAAAGGCTACTCAAACCCTGTTCAAGGCACTGAGACCGAGAGGATACTCTAGATCTTTCCTCAGGCAAGTCCGTAAAACATTTTTAACCACAGGGCAACGGGACACACAGAAAATTATCCCCCTAATAAGTACCTACTCAGAATTTAGCCAAAATGCTAATAGAAAAATTAGACAAAATATAAACCAGACACTACAGAACACAGACATAATCCAAGATTACAAAATCATCTCAGCCTTTAAAAGAAACAAAAACCTAAAAGACTACTTAGTAAAAAGTAAATTACCGGAAATCAACATAACACAAACGCAGGGCCCCACATTCTACAAACAAGCCACCACAGTTAGGAAGACGGTTACCAACACAAACTACCTAATTAAACAAACAATCACACCTACTACGGAAAACTGTATATATGTCATAAAGTGTAAACACTGTGACATTAAATATATAGGAGAGACAGGAAATTCTATCAGATGTAGATTAGCACAACACATTTACAACATTAGGAATATTAGACAAAATAATACACATCTTGTCGCCCACTTCATTCAACATGGACTACAGGCTTTAGAAATATGGGGCCTGCAAACAAATAGCAATTGGACACAAAGGGAAAGACGCAGGGAAGAAAGACACTGGATAGAAAGACTTAACACTCTTTTCCCAGATGGACTAAACGAACGCAGGTGAGAAACGCTCCAGTTTCCTGGATGGCCAGTGCAGAAACTTGGTTTCCCAAGGACCTCCAAAAAAATTTTTGGGGGGACCTTGAGAAAGTAAGATTGCTTCCTAACCTAACACTACCCTTGCTCTTACTCTTACCCTAACACTAACCCTAACCCTAAACCCTTAAAATAACCCTAACACTCACCCCAACCCTAAACTTAAACCTAACCCTCTAACCCTAAGACTAACCCTACACCTAACCTAACACTACCCTTGCTCTTACCCTCACCCTAACACTAACCCTAATCCTAAACCCTTAAAATAAGCCTAACCCTCACCCCAACCCTAAACTTAAACTTAAACCTAACCCTCTAACCCTAAGACTAACCCTAAACCTAACCTAACACTACCGTTTATTGAGACGAGAGGCATCCTTCTTCGGGAGGCAGCGTCAAGAAGAAGGGTGCCTCTCGTCTCAATAAACTGGCTAGGAAAGCGAGCTCTGTTGTGGGCAAAGAGCTGGACAGCCTAACAACAGTAGCTGAGAGACGAGCACTGAAAAAGCTGAGGTCAATCATGGACAATCCATCGCATCCACTACACAGCATTATCTCCAGACAGAAGAGCAGTTTCAGCGACAGACTGCTGTCACTGTCTTGTACTACGGACAGACTGAAGAGATCTTTTCTTCCTCATGCCATGAGGCTCTTTAACTCCACCCGGCAGAGTAAAGGCCCACATTAAACCACACCACCTACATTGGATATTACCGAATCATACTGCAATATGTATTCTGTGTAGCACTATTTAGTTACTCTATATAACACGCTACAGTGGGCATTTGCACGTCACACTGGGTATTTGTATATTGTATTCTTTTGGCTTTATTATTGTACTGTTCTCAGCTCAGGGATGCTGCTGGAAATGTGAATTTCCCTTCGGGGATGAATAAAGTATCTATCTATCTATCTATCTATCTATCTATCTATCTATCTATCTATCTATCTATCTATCTATCTATCTATCTATCTACCCTTGCTCTTACCCTCACTCTAACCCTAAGGCTAACCTTAACCCTAACCCTAACCTTAACCCTTGCCATAACTTGCTCGCTCATTCACACCTAGGAACAATTTGAACCGGCCAATAAACCTGAAATACATGTTTTTGGAATGTGGGAGTTAACCGGAGTGCCCTGAGGAAACCCCTGCAAGCACGGGGAGAACATGCAAACTCCACACAGGAAAGTTTGATCCCATGACCTCAGAACTGTGCCGCGGACGCACTAACCACCCTGTCGTCGTGCTACAGATGTCACGAACAGAACAGAAGTAGGACCCAGATGCGTAACGTTACTCACAAGTTTATTGAAATGTAGAGGAAAGGCAGCGCCAGCGATCCGGTGCTCACTGGACGCGGGAAGCGAGGCGCTCACGGAATCGGAACGCGTTTCGAATGCGGAAGTGGATCTTCCGGAGCGCGAGATCGTAACGTAGTAGACGGAAAAACAGGTTGTTAGTCGGGATGGAAGATCAGAACGTGGTCGGTGTCACAAAAGGCAAGGCAAGGCAAGTTTATTTCTATAGAATAATTCATACACAAGGCAATTCAAAGTGCTTTACAGAAATGGCAAAGAGACAGGTTGAAAACACACAATTACAGTTAAAACATAGAAGAAAAGACTTTTAAAATTTTAAATGTGGTTTATAAAATGCATTAAAAACACGGATAAAACATATTAAAATTAATGAATTAAAATAAAGTAAAAGTGAAGAGTGCAGACAGAACCCTTTCAGTTGTATGCACAGTTGAACAGAGCTGTTTTCAGCCTGGACTTAAACACTGTCAGAGTAGACGCCTGTCTGATGTCATCAGTGAAATGAAATGAAATGAAAGACTATTCCAGAGTTTAGCTGCATGGAACTGAAACACAGCTTCACCCCGTTTAGTCCTGGCTCTGGGCACCAGCTGAAGGCCTGTCCCTGAGGTTCTCAGGGTCCGAGATGGTTTATATGGGAACAACATGTCAAAGATGTACTTTGGTGCTAAACCATGAAGAAATGTAAACACAAGCAGAGCAAAACAGGTCGTTATCCAGGACGGGAGATCAAAACGTGGTCGGAGTAAAAAATGCTTGCCTTGTGAAAAACAGAGGTTCGCTGACGGACTGACGGCAGGTGAGTGAAAGGACTGAGCTTAAGTAGGACGGGGAACCAATCAGGTAGCCAGCAGCACCTGGCGCCAAACGAGCGGGGACAGGTGAATGTAATGAGTTATCATGACGACAGATCGTGATTCATTGTGATAAAAAATATACAATAACGATAAATAAAATGTTGAAGAATGGTCGAAAGAAAATATACGAAAATCTTTGGTTTCTTCGCCTCATATTATTATTTATTTGTACAGCTTCCGACTACCTGAAGAGAGTACTGAAGCTGCTGTGCAATGGTGACAGGCTATTACTGGCTGTCTGTGCCGCCGTGGGTGTTTATGACCATCTCTGGGCAGTGACAGGGTAAAGCAGGGGTGTGAAAATTCCTTGTCCGGGCTTCTGAAAAACCGTGATCAAGTTGTTGATATTGCAGAAATGTCGTCTGGGTACACCACAAATAGACTGGGCGACAAAAAAAGATTAAGGGCAAAAGAAAAGTAAAGCAAGAAGCAAAGGAAAACTTACTGACTTCATTTTGACATCATTCAAAAATGAGCAGGATGAGATATTAACTTTGCTGCACTAAGACTGACCGTGATACAAATACAGTGGTACCTCTTCATACGAGCACCCATATACACAATAATTTTGGGATGCGAGTTTTTTTTAACAAAACTCTTGCTCCATATACGAAATCCACTTAACGAGCAGTCTTAGAGGCTACCACTAGAGACCGCTCACCACTCGAGACTGCTTACTGCCAGCATCAGCTTGTCTACTTTGCACATAAAAACAACTACGGGACAAAAAAAAATGCTGTAAATATTGTTCATGCACGTACATGTAAAGTTTCACTAACATTGATTTTAAATGTGCAGTCAGTGCTTACGTATAATCAACAGTCTTTTGATCTCATCCCTGTCATTCTCGGCCAGTTGCTTATTTTATTTCAACCCTTCCTATTAAGCGATAATAAAACTTCCAAACACAAGGCGACAACTATTTACTCACAGCAAGACAGATAGAATACCGCAACAATTTTAGCAATCTATAATGACGTTGTCGTCTGCTACCAGTGACAGAGACGATTTGGAATTGAGCAGAAATGGGCAAGATGAGATCAATCTTTTTTCCTGTAAAATAAACTTATACGGCATACACAATGTAAAGTGTTTAAAAAGGGTATAAAATACAGGGAATACATATAAGTTGACAGATATGTGATCTCTGTGACTCTTCTTTGCAAACGCCTCCCTCTTCCTCCGCAACACGTGCAAACATTGTTAATAAATGCACATTTTATTTCGTTAATATCACCTTATTTATCGTATTACTTTAATAAAATAAATAATAAAATACTATTTGAATGTGTTATAGGGATCTGGAAGATGTGTTTCATAGCTGTTCACTTGGATACTTTTGGTAGGACTGGAGCGGACGAATTAGTTTTTAATTGTTTCATATAGGAAAAATGTGCTCGTTATACAAGCAACTGTAGCTACGAGCACGATCCTGGAACTAATTAAGCTTATCATACCTGATTAAAAGCCTCATTCTAAAATGATACACCCTTTGGTTGCACTAACAGCGCAGTGCCCCCACAACTCTGAAGCCATGTTCAGCGCTACTGGAAGTTGTTTACATCACATGTTTTCTGATCATGTAATAATTCAACATGAAAGCTACTGCAGCGATTACGAAAACATGCACAGTACTACTGCGCCTGAAAGACAATGTGAATAAGCCCTGCATCGCTTAAAATGTGAGCCCCATATTTTGAAACGCCAGCGCCAGGGCAACTTTACCATGGCGGACAGTGCCAAATTGCAACACGAATGTGAATTTTGTGCTAGTGGTGGTTGCAGTTGTAACGGACAAATATGCATTCGATTGTCATCGTTTCTCGAGGACAAAAGGAAACTCCATCAATGTCACGAGGCGGAGTGGAGTGGAAGGAGTGATCGGACCAGAACGGAGGCAGGAGGCAGGAAGGGAGAACTCAATTGCATAACGATCCAAAAGTTTTATTTAACAAAATAAAAGTTGTCCAAAACTCTGGGACATGACGAAACAAACAGTTGATTCTTCCAACTCAACTAAACAGGACAAGGCATAACAGAACGGACAATGTTTTAAACTAAAACAGGACAAGGCATAACAGACCGGGAGTGTGTATATGTAATGAGCCCGCACCCGCAAAGCCCACAATCCAGCCTTAAATAGCAGACACTCGATTAGTTGAACTGCTTCAGCTGGGCCCAGGGGGCGGGGCAGACCGGTCGCCAAGGCGACCATGACAATCAACCTGACAATGACTACAAGAATATGAGAGGAAAGGTGTAGCAATTTTGATGATAACTTACGCTACTGTTCAATTTGGATGCATGAACCGAGGACTTGATTTGTGGGTAAAAAAGTTGGAATATCGTAAGTACGTAGCCACTACTGAATAAAGTACCATCAAAGACACTGTCCTTGCTTTGTCCAGTAATCCCTCGATCGGGGTTCGCGTTCCAAAAACGTCCTGCGACTGTCAAAACTCGCCAAGTAAAAACATTTGTTTATTTGTGTATTTGTTTATTTATCCATTTATTTATCTATTACTCATGAACAAACCCAGTTTACAGGCTCGAGTATTTGTTTAACAAATACAAGTATCGAACTTTTTTTTTTTTCAAATAACTTTCAGGGTAATCGTTTTTAACTTAAACACCACCGTACACAGACAGTGCCCTACTTCCGGACGATCATTTGTAAGGTGAATTTGTTCTTAAGTTGCTTCAGTGCCATATTTGTATGTTTAAGGTTTATATAGGTGTGTTTAAGGCTTGTATAAGTAACCTGTATTTTTTGAACTAAAACATTTCATAAAATAATATGCTCTTTAAAGATAAATAAAGTTAAGTTTAACCTACTTTTGGAAGATAAGCTTCAAGAAGTACTCCTCCGTGTTGGAGAGTGGCCGAAAAAAAGTGATCCAACTATTTTCTCAACCGCATCAAGCTTTCTTATTCCACTTTGTTTTCAAAAGAAACACTTTACACTTGAATGGATGCACAAGATATTAAACAATAAAAATGTCAAAGTTCTTAGCACGCTGGAGATAGTATAGACATAGTATAGACAGTATAGAATGTTTCCACACGAACTAGGACGAGGAAAAGGATTTATTCTTCGGGGTGGATGCTGGGTGACCTCTCACAGCACCACACGTCGGTAATGGCGGGAAGAAGCACGACAGTACTGTCCTGTACTCGAAAAAACGTGCACACAATACAAAATCTAACTTACAGCAATGTCCAGATATTTTTCGACAACCCCAAAAAAATGTTCGTATCTACCATCTATCATGAGTCGCATGTTCGTAAGTAGCATCTGTACGCTTTTCTTCTAGTATTTTCCTTGTTGATGAGGGTTAGTTCAAGTGACTGATTTAGAATAACAAAAGTTGTGATTACTCTTTCATTTTATTTGTCTACTGTTGCTGGGTAAAATATTTTTCCCGCCATGAAAACATTTTTTTAAAATACCCCGCATTGTAGTTAAACCCACAGTGTTGAAAATGTAGCAAAAATGTAGCTGCTTGTAGTCTGAAATTTACGGTTGCAAAAAAAGAAATTAAAATACAAATCTCAACAATAAAAGCTGTTTCATGCCTGTCACAATACATTTGGCAGTGATTTCAATAATCTCAGGAAATGAGTACACGAAAGAAGCAGATGGCAAAATAAAACACTGGAATATCATGAAGGCTAAATTAGGAAAAAGCACACTGAAGGTTTTTCACTCCACCTAGGGATTTTCTTTCTTCACATGTTGGTTGTCAACACCGACAACAAAACCAAAAACAATTATTCATGTTCATGAGTCTGTTTTTTGAAATACATGCCACTGTCGCTGGAGCGTCCAATTAAAACCGAAACGGCACAATCAGGGCGGCTTAAAAATCAGCAAAAAAATATAAAAGACGTCATCTCCACCTGTCAAAATCGGAGCCTGCTTGTGGTAACTAAATTGAGTATTTGAAAACAGTGCCGTTTGCCAGGTAAAGTTGTTTGTTCGGCTGTTATTGCTTCCTATGCTTTACTACTAGGGGGGAAAAACTCTTAAGGGACACTGTGTAAAATTTGACCACTAGAAATTGCTGTATTGTATGGTGTACCTGAAAATGAGTGATACAAAGCAAAATGAAGAGTATTAACTACAGAGACTCAAACAGAACAAACCACACAATTTGGCTTTTCATTTTTGCCCAGCCTTTGACAAGGTTTTCGGTTTTGGCGGGGTACCCGTAACAGCAAGATGGCGGAAAATGTTAGCTGGTTTTGGGTGAGCGTCAAAATAAATATTATTTTTTAAATGCATGTTTGTATGATAGCTTAATTATTTTTACTTATCATTCAAATCAATATTTTTTCAAGTTTTCTTTTTTTAACCATCTCAGTCGGATGCAGAGATTATAATTCACGCGTTTGTTACCGCCCGTCTCGATTACTGTAATGCACTGCTCTCCAGTCTCCCGAAGTCCAGAATCAAGAGTCTTCAGCTGGTACAAAATGCCGCAGCGAGGCTTTTAACTAGGACAAAAAAGTCCGATCACATCACGCCGATTTTGGCTAACCTGCATTGGCTCCCTGTTAGCCTAAGATGTGACTTCAAGGTTCTCTTATTATTATACAAAATCATACATGGACTTGCTCCCTCATATCGTTCAGATCTGATTTTCCCCCTATGTTACGGTCCGAAGCCTTCGTTCTGAGAGCGCCGGTCTTCTGGTGATCCCAAGAGCCAATAAGTGTTCCGCTGGTTCGAGAGCGTTCTCCATCTGGGCACCGGTGATGTGGAACGCTCTTCCTCCTGAGATACGATCTGCAACCTCAGTGGAAATGTTTACATCTAAGCTTAAGACTCACTTCTACGCTATAGCATATGAATAACCTATACTTTTCGTGGACAATATCTCTGTATTATTTGTGATTTCAATATCCTTTGCTGTCTGGTTATCCTGGAAGGGGGATATCACATGTGCGGTCCCTTATCAAGGTTTCTTCATTTTCCTCATGTTGAGGTTTTTTGAGTTTTTCCTTGCCCTCATGTTGGTTCCAGATCAGGGGATGGTGTAATAATAGTCTGAAAAAAATAGTCTGTGTAATAACCTGTGAAGCCCTTTGAGACTCTTTGTGATTAAGGGCTAAAAAAAAAGCTACAAAATAAATAAAAATGACTTGACTTGACTTGACCATCTAGTAGGCGCTAAATTATACATGTATGTCACTTTAACTATATGATGTGTATTATTTAGCACCTCCTAAAGGGAAAACAGCTTCATTCGTCTAAAAAGATAATATTGATTTAAAAGGAAAAAAGCAAAATACATGAACCATCACATAAACATGCATTTTCAAAATACTTGTGGGCCAGGAAATTTCGATCTATTTTACAAGCATGAGCCTCCCCTAAAGGGCGCTGACATGAATGTCACACTTTACAAAACCACAGGGCCCTTATTGCTATTGTGCAAGAGCGAGCTACAGTAAGCCCTGTGCGGGGGCTTGCGTTTGGCGAATCCACAACGGTTTGGAGCAACGTCAATCATCCTGCCCTCCCAAACAGACTACGAGACTTGTCATGGATGGTGGCTCATGAAGTTCTCCCGGTCAGAGCTGTAATGCACCACCGAGGAATGTCAGCGACTTCGACGTGCCCTCGACCTGGCTGTGGCGCCCAGGAGTCGGTGAGGCACCTTTTTTGTGAGTGCAGCGCTGCCCAGGTCTTGTGGACAATGGCAGAACAACTAGGAAAGTTCCGGACTTGCCAGCAGGAGAGGTCCCTGATGCACAGTACGTGCTTTACGGGGTGAGTCGGTCGAGGAGGCCTCGGAACGACTTTGCCAGGGACTGGCTCACTCTCGCCGCTATCAAGGACGCCATCTGGTCCTCCAGAAACCTGCTGGTATGGAGGTGCAGGCAGATCCCCCCCGTGGCTGTGCTCCAAATGGCTGCAGATACCATACAATCTGCGAGCGGCGGGCCTAGGACGCAGCCATAAAGAAGACTCGTCTGCACCCACCCGGAGGGGGGAGCCGGAGCTACACTGTAGGAGTCCCGGCAGCAACGGCCTGGGTTCTGGAACCCAGAAGGGAGAGGACCCACGCAGAAGGGAGAGGACCCACACAGAGGACTGGAAGAATGCTGCTTGGGAGGGTGGGATGGCTAGAGCTATGCCCTTGCACAATAGTATTGCCTTTTACACGCTGGTTAACTACTGTTAAAAGAAAATAACTCTGAAATTGTTTAATTGATGTTGAAAATGTCAGAAAAAAATGTTAAAACGTCATATCGTCACGTCATATTGTCAGATATAAAAAAAATTGTGAATATGCTTGATGGCTGTGTTTTGCTGCTGTTGGTGTCGGTGGATTTGTTCAGACCGAGAACAATCGACTTTGGTCTGGACGGATCTATTGACACTAACAAAGATGTTATATAATGAAATTGTGAATATGTTTGATTTTCGAGAAGGTTTGTTCAAACCTCACTTTGTGTTTGCTGTTAAAAACGTAATATTGGAATATAATATTGTGAATGTGCTTAATTGCTGTTGAGATTGTCATGATTGTTTTCTGTTTTTAGTGTCAATAAATTTGTTCAAACCAAAAAAATTTGTCATTATCTTGCTGCTACAGGTACCCCCAAAACCAAAAACAAAAATTAAAATGCTGGGGGAAAAATGCTTTGCGGCACTGAAGAAACAGGGAGCTGCTTTTGTCCTAAACTAGTTACAACGGCAACCACCAATGACAATAACACAAAAACACACATATATGTTGCAATCTGGCATTATTGTCCATATTATGGCTGCCCTGGCGCTGTCGTCTGAAAACGTTGGGCTCGCAGTTTAAATGACGGAGCCATCATTCGCCTTTTTTCAGCACAGAAGTAAATATGTGTTTGTCTTTGTCACATGATCAAAAAGCACGAGACATAAACTCACATTTACAGAAGATTGTTTGTTGTATGTTTTTTTAAATTGATTTTCATTTCCCTCTGCCTGCAAGTGTTACCAAGAATAAATATCTCATTAAAGCAATATTGGTTATGAATAATATAAATGATTCAGATCTTGTAACACAATCTAACGTTTTCTTCTGTCAATGTTGTTGGATTGAACGTGTCACTTTTTGACTGGGAGGTCGCCACAGGCGCACAAAGACAATATTGAGCTGTCACACGACGTTCACTGCTTCTCAAATTCAGAAATAATCACAAATTATGTCGGGCGCAGTTCTGCGCACACATTCGGAGCGAGCTTATGACGGTGATGCCCCTAAATAAATAAAAAATGGGGATCAATTTCCAGGGTCATTCGTTAATTGCCATTAATGTTTATTTAACTCAAAGTTGTCTTAAGGGCAGATGCCTGCACAGACCCTATGGAAGACAGTGTTGAGCATTTACGCAATACTTTTAGAAATTTGTAATTTAATATATTATTAGTTCATTTGCAAGTGTAAAGCCAAATCAAGTCATGTTTATTTTTATAGCCCACACAAGGAGTCTCAAAGGGCTGCACAGACCACCATACCTGTCAACCTGTACGGTTTTGCCGTACAATGTACGTTTTTTATGCATTTTAAGACGAGTACGGCGTACAAGGATATCTTTACGGAAAAACGCAAATTAGTCAATCGCATGTGTCTGCCGCCTGGGGATTTCCCATCATGCATTATTCCGGAAAACAAAAAAATGGTTTACGATTATTTTGTATTTTGTACGGGAAAAAACGACAGTTTGTACGGGCACTGAGCCATATAGGTTGACAGGTATGGACCACTGATAATTGCAAACTACTACTGATCTATAACCTCCATGGGGGCAAGGAAAAACTCAAAAACCTCAACATAAGGAAAATAAAGAAACTTTAAGAAGGGGCCGCACATGAGGTAGTCCCCACTTCCAGGATGTTGCAATAACAAACAATACACAAATATTGTCAGCATGAAATATAGGTAATTGATGAGCTATAGAATATAAGAGTGTTTTAAACCTAGATATAAACAGTTCCACTGAGGTTGCAAATCGAACCTCAAGGGGCAGAGCATTCCACAGCAGCGGGGCCCGAATGGAGCATTTTGTACCAGCTGCAGGCTCTTGATTTTGGACTTCGGGAGACCGAAGAGTAGTACATTACAGTAATCGAGACGGGTGGTAACAAAAAAAAACATAAATTTTAATCTCTGCATCGGCCTGGGAGAGCATAAGGTGAATTTTAGCAATGTTGTGAAGACGGAAAAAAGCTGTTCTAGTAATATTCTTAACCTGTGTTTGGAAGGACAGATTGGGGTCAAATGTGACACCTAAATTTTTGACTGGGTGACATTACATTCGTCAATATTCAGAGAAGTTTGTAAGAACAAGTCACGGCATTTAGATGGACTAACATTTTGATCTTTTCAGGAGTTAGGCGCAAGAAGTTGAGTGACATCCATCTTTTTATCTAAATGAGACAGGCCTCCAAATGTCTGTTTAGTGGGGCAGATTCCTCCAGATATCATTGAGTGTCATCTGCCTAGCAATGGAAACTGATATTATACTTACGAATAATATCACCTAATGGAAATGCTGAAAAGAAGGGGGCCAAGTACTAAACCCTGCGGAACACCACAGGTAACACTAAAGGGCTCAGATGTCATTTCACTATATTTAACACAATGCGTCCGATGTGAGAGGTAGGATTTGAACCATAGGAGACGGTTCCTGAGAGACCAGTCCATTTTTACAGCCAATATAGTCAGATATTAAGTTCCACGGTGTCAAAGGCAGCACTAACGTCCAGCAACAGCAACAGCAGATGAAGCATTGTATTGTTTATTTGTAAAATTATCTTTTTACGTTTACATATATGTAATTGTAATATGAAATAGTACAAAATGATATGTTGCCCACATTATTCCAGTAATAAATTTTTAGTTTATAATGGACATCATGATTCCATTTCAAACATCACAATTCCATACAGCAAAAAATGAATCTTATCTCGTTAGAAAAACATATTTTGGCTTCATTGTATTTTTTATATTGTTTACCATCAATATTTAGAATTTTTTTTTTCTGAAAAATACATGATCCCACAACACTCAAGGGGTTTGAGCTCCAATTCCCAAAAAATAATACCTACCTCTCAGTTCAGTAATGTGAATAAAAAGAAATAATTACCCCATTTGCAGAAATGTGTGATAATTTTGACTTTTTTTAGAGTAAAACAATATCTATATTAAAACGAGCAAAGGTATATCCAGCACATGGTAGATAGTTTTTAAGAAATATGTTCTACGTACTTTAGATTACACAAAACAAAACAAAAAAACATGTTGATAAGTATTTGCATGTATGTTAGAGAAAAAAAAAACAATGAGAAAAGTATGATTCATAAGCTTGATATGTCAGAACAAGAACAGATAGGACCCAATCACGTGACGTTCTCACATATGCCTTTTTTTATGGGAAATGGGGAGTCATGCACGTTTAGGAAGCCGGTCTGGCTTGGAAGGACAGGAAGCCAGAGACAGACAAGATTGATAACAAATCAGGATAACGGAAAAAAAACAGGAGAAACTACACGGGAACAAAAGCTGCAGAAACTCACAAACAGGACAAAACAGACGGAAACAAAACTGGAACCCGAAATTAAACAGGACACAAATAAACAGAAACCATACCGGACTTGAAATATCAACAGGAAAAGAGTCAGAAGTCAGAACCCATGTCTTGTGGGGCAGAAGTTCGTTTGACGGGCTGACACTCAAGCAACAGAGCGCACAGAAAGTCAATCCCTCAACGAGCCGCAGCTGGCACAACATGGGCGGGCCCAATTGGACACGGGGCCAATTGGGCACCATGGCAACCGTGACACACACAGGCGCGGCCAAGTGGGCACCCTGGCAACCATGACACAACGGCGCGGCCAAGTGGGCGTCATGGCAACCATGACATGATGAGAAAATTTTGCATGTTTTAATTACATTTTCCTGTTTTACTCTAATAACAAGTGAATACTACCACAAATTTCTGCTGATTATTTTTAACACTATTTTTCTTGTTTACCAAATAAAATAGATTTCTCCTTAAAATATGCACAATAAAATATCTAGGACACTGTCGATTATCGATGCTCTTTTTAAGAATAAATATTTACCTATACTAGAAAAAATATTTAACAAGTATTTAAATTAATTCATGAAACAAGAAAAACACTTGAAGACATCCTAAAAAAGAGAAACATTTATCAATATTAGAAAATAACATTAAACATAAGAAAAACCTACGTGCTAGAAGTGTTCTTCACATTTTACAATGAAAATAAGTATCATAACTTTAAACAAAATACACTAACAGTAAGCCAATTTTCTGTCGATGCAGTAAGATTCCGTTTGGCAGTGTAGCTGATAATTTTCTCAATGTACATTTACAAAAAACGTTCTGAATCAAGTTAATGCAAATTTTACTTTAATAAATGTCAGTTATTCAGCTCAAAAACTATTTTAATATAGCTATTACAGCAAGCATGGGCAAATTCGAATTGTAAGTCACAGACTTTTTCATCTGGCTCGCCAAACGACAATGTTGAAACTATAATGATAATATGTACAAAATGGTAAAAATAAAAGTAGCCCCCAAAATCCAAACAGCTGGTTAATTTTTCTAAAATGTTGCATTTAATTATTTTTTTTAATTAGTTCTGAGCGAGCTGTGTTTCATTATGAATGTTTCAATTTATATTATCAAATTTAGTGATTTAAAAAGGGACATAATTTATGTATTTGCTTCAATTCCGAATGTTTCAAAACCAGTTGGTTTATTTTTAGACAAAACAAAAATAAATACAACATGTATAGTGGAACCTCGGTTCTCGACCATAATCCGTTCCAGAACCCTGTTCGAAAACCGATTTGGTCGAGCACAGAAAAAAGTAATGTAAAATCGTTTTAATCCGTTCCAACACCCTAAATGTTTACCAAGAACGTAAACATGAAGCTAACCCAGGCTAATCGTACGTTCGCGTTAGCGTAATCTTCCGTCCAAAAGATTACGCTAATATGAACGTGTAAAAATTTAAAAAAAGGATTATGAATAGGATTTCTTACCTTTGTGGTGGACGGTGGGGAGAGAAAAATCATCAAAAGTTTTTCAACCTCTTCCAAAACTTGCGGCAGTTGCTTGCTTATAGCGCTAATTTCCTTAGCCGCATCACTCGATTTCACAGCCTCCTTATTCTTTACTATCGTACTGATAGTAGATTTAGCCATGCTGTATTCACTAGCAAGATCGGAAATGCGTACACCTCTTTCATATTTAGCTATTATGTCTTTCTTAAAGGCAATAGTTGGACGAACAACTTGTTTTTTTTTCACCTGTCCTGCTTGCACCGACCTTCTTCGGAGGCATAATTAGGGGCTAAAACACCCGTACTCCGCTCAGCATCGCACCCTAGCGTACCTGCGTTCGAACTCCGATTTTTTGACCGAACAGCGAAGCAAGACTTTTTGGTCGAACACCGATTTGTCCGAACTGAGAGGCGTTCGAAAACCGAGTTTCCACTGTACTTGTAAATGCTTGATTTTTTTATTCATGAATGCATATTGTTGCTGCCATTCTAAAAATAGACTATGATTTTATTTTATTTTTGCCTAAATGGAATATGCAAAATTTGCAAAAAAAAATATTTTTAAATACCAAAAACTAAAGAAAGGTCTACATGATATTTTTCCATCATATATTGTTGAGGTATCTGATTTGAAACTGTATTGGGAGATACAAAAAATAAAATCAATATTTGGTTTCTTCCTGGCCCGTTTGCCAAATGTTTACCTCAAGGCAGGTAAACAAATCGCCTTGAGGTAATCAAAAAGTTTGCCCACCCCTGTACTAGAGAGGGCAGATTGGCAATTGCTTTAGCACCACCTACTTCTGATTTACGCAAGACAAAGACCGCCATATACATCTACTTGCCATTTTAAAGTAATACTAAACTGAGTTGGCTGTGAGTAACTTAACATTGATACTGTAACCTTCTAAATTATGAGGTCACAGTAAATATTTGGGTGTCATCAGAAACCGTATACAGATATCCTTTGATGTCCATCCATTAATTAGTATGTGGAAATCTTACCCCTGCAGTCCATTGTCACGGTTAAAACATGAGATTGTATTAAATTAAAGAAAGAAACACACTATTAGTTGGAGATTGATTTTGGTAGCACTTTCATCGGAGGCGCATCCCACCTGAGCTTTCCCCTAGATCTGCTTCCAAGATCGGCTCATAGAGTAAAGACCCCCATCCGATAACTACAAACCCATTCATTCCAAACAAAGATTTAAAACAATACATCTGATTGGCTTAAACAAGATCACGTGAATACATGAAAATAGCTGATTGGCTAAAACAAAACCACATAATTAAATGCTGGTCAGTAGACGGTGCACAATAAATGAACAGACTTGACTAGAAAAGTGAAACTTTTGTAACATAAAAGAACAATGAGTTACTTTAAAATCAGGGGAGTATTTCACGGGAGGAAAGCTTGCGACCAGACTTTCCGGCACACCTTGATTAATAGTCAGTGAACCCCAAGATGATATAATTGTTGTAAGAATACAAAAAGCACCTGGATATTAAGGTTCTTTTGAAGATAATATTATTTCAAAGGCACATTCAAAATATAATCAAACTATAATTTCCCTTACAACCATGATCCTCCATCAGGCTCGCGAACTCGATATGTGAAGACAATTCATTTACACCTGCACACACGTACAATTTGTACAACAGGTAATGAGGCTTAAGTACATATTCACAGTAGAGAGAAGTCAAATTGCTTATTACAGCACACGGAGTTAGTAGACATTGGGTACAGATTCACTGTCTCTGACTATCCGTCACGTCCATCCAAAGCCAGTCGATGCTCTCCCTCTTTCCAATGGTACCATGATAAATGGACAGATTTTTCATTTTCCCTTTCCTGAGGCAACTTACATACCACGAAGGCTTTGTGGTCACTGGTTTGTTCTTTTTTCCTGCATTCGGGTTTTTAACGAAAAAAAAATTTGGTCAGCAGACAGTGAGGGCCAAATTAGAAGGCAGTGAGGCCGCATTCCTTTTTTTGCGCTTTCAAATGCCAGTCATGGGGCTCGAGGTCTGGCTAACGAGCTCGCTGAATTTCTCTTCCTGCTATTCGGCTGACGATGGCGGGCGTGCTTTCAGCCAATTGCTTCATTGCTCTGCAGACTTCCTCTTGCTCGACACTGCAGATTCAAACGAAAACCCACATGTCAGTTTTGCGCTTTGGACAAAACCAGAAAAATGGCATTGAGAAAGCAGAAGTCATGTCATTTATTTAATGGATCATGGCAGAAAAAAACCCAAAAATTGGTTTGGATTAGTGCGCATATTGCATGACATAAAAAAGTAAAAATGGGCAAAATTGTCTCATTTAGCTCATGGCAAACCGTTTTTCTTTTCAAATTTTGATTATTTTTTTCGAAACAGAAAATATTACTTTTTGATGAGCAAAAATTACAATTGTCACGAACCCAATTGGGGTGGTGTGAAAGTACAGAGTTGAAACACAGATTAGTACAGTAAATGTTGGTCTTTTACTTAAGCAGGGTTTGGTACATGGGATGTCTAGAATACCAGAGGCAACAATTGTGATCCAAGAGGCAGGCGAGGGGTTGGTGTACCAGTAAACACAAGCATCGAAGGTGACAGCCCAACAGTTCATCAGGCTGCATTTTCTGATCCAGGAAGGGATTTGGTACACGGAAAGAATTAGGACTTGAGACAAGGGAGTTTGGGAGGAAGACAACAAACTAGCAAGAAACCAAGGGGAAGATAGCGACAGTGAGAGAGGGGGGGAGAGAGAGAGAGAGAGAGAGAGAGAGAGAGAGAGAGAGTGAGAGAGACAGAGAGAGAGAGAGAGAGAGAGAGAGAGAGAGAGAGAGAGAGAGAGAGAGAGAGAGAGAGAGAGAGAGAGAGAGAGAGAGAGAGAGAGAGAGCGAGAGAGAGAGAGAGAGAGAGAGAGAACCCTACAGAGACATATAAACCTGAGTGCAGGATTGTGACAATCACGTGATGGATACAATTATTGTTTCTCATTGTAGGGTGTATTTTCTTTATTTCATTTAAGAAACAAAACTAAATATCTCATAATGTGGAAAAATATACCTATACTTAAAATGAGCAACATTTTCTGTCAATAGGACAATAACTATATTTTAATGATATACCAAACAGTATCAGGGTGACAAAAAGTCACTATGTTTCTGTGAAGAAAAGGCACCTACAATCGCCCCTTCTTTCGCTAATGTTGCATTAAACTCAAGTGGGAGATTTAAATATGTCCTATATTATACCAGGAAATAAAGACAAAAATTGCCCGTTTAAGTCAGGAATCATCAAACTTGTTTTAAAATGGAACTTTATACATTAAAAAAAGAAAGTTGGGTTTTAGTTTTAAGCTCAATTGATCATTTGAGTAAATGAATGAATTAATTAATTAACCGGAAGAGAAATGTGAAATATTTTTTATGTAACGCATCCTGCTTTTCGGAGCGTCACGTTTGTTCTTAGGCAGTTTTATCAGTAGAAAAATGTAATCAGTAATTCATCTGAAGTCAATTTAGGTGCAATCTTTGTAAGACGGTTCATTTAATTGATACACTCACACAAATAAAAACTCATCAAATATGTATATTTGTGTTTAATACTAATCTACAAAAAGCTGGACGACCTCGGACATAACACAAAAGCGGAGTCACCAAATTTGGTTTGGTTCTCCGAGAAACTCCTCCAAAACATTGTGGTCTCAGAAAAGGCGAGGCATGGCTGATCTCAATCCAGTTCCTATTTCTTGAAAAGAAAACTTGTTCAATTATTTTCTCCCTTAACTTTTAAAGCAGTGTTAGGATTCTGAAGAAATGGAAATCAATAATCTTTTACCGTCAATCAATGAAGCTTGACTGAGACTAAACATTAGCAAAAGTTGAGACTTTATGTTACTCTGTAACATCTTTCAAAAGGCTTCCTTTTATTTCCTATATACTTAGCAGTGTTTTTTATTGGAGGTGTGTATAGCATGCATTCACAAGCTCCCCACTATGGCAAAAAGTGGAGAATAAGATAGTTGTCAAAAAGACGTATTCACAAAAAGATGATTTGTACCCATAACCAGAAATGTATTGCGTAAATGTTTCGATTTGCATGTTTAAAATGTTGTTTATAAATCAAAAATTGTTTAGTTTATGAACCGCGCCCCAAAAACGCCGCTGTCATTACATGTCGGCAGCAACGAGTACAAATCAAAAAACGACTGGAAAACCTACAGGTACAAATTGGAGTGGTATACAAATTAAGATTAAGTCACGTAGGCCTCAGAGAGACAGCCGGAGAAAATCTCAGGAGCAAGAAGAAGTCAAACATCTTCTCAACAGGTTACTCTATTAATTTTAATATCCTAGTTACCTTATAAAAATGCCCTTTACCAAAATACGATGTGGATTATGGGTCGACACTTGTAGCTAATAAGCTACTGATGATTAGTGCGGCTAGAGCTATCCATCCATCCATCCCTTATCTGCACCACTTATCGTCAGTAGGGCCGCAGGGGTGCTCGAGCCCAACCCAGCTATCTTCGGGCAGTGGGCAGGGGACACCCTGAACTGGTTACCAACAAGTGGCATGGCACACAGACAACTCACTCTCTCATTCACACTTAGGGACAATTTGGACCGGCCAATTAACCTGACATGCATGTTTTTAGAATGTAGGAGGAAACCGGAGTGCCCGGAGGAAACCCACACAGTAAGAACATGCAAACTTCACACGTAATTCAGATTCAGATTCAGATTCAGATCTACTTTATTGTCATTCTAGTACACGTGTATACAGAACGAAATGTCGATGCATCTGACCCCCACAGTTTCCTTGAATGTACAGATATAAATAAGTTGTATTGTATTTTGGCTACGTATAGTATTTTACCATAGTGCCGATAGTGCAAGAAGAGTAGCTAACCAGATGTGCAAAATGGGCAGTCAGGTTAACAAGTCAGGTACACAGTAACATTAACACTGTAACAATAACGCTGTAATTACAATAGTGCAGAGAGCAATGTGCAAGGAAGCTTTGTTACTCAAACTGAAAGTGCATCTCTACTGAACTTAAACTAGGAACTTGCAGATATTGCGGACAGAGGATTGTCACCTACCACATGGTCATTCATCTGACAAATAAGACGACTAGGAGGCCTGATGGACTGGCGGACCCTAAGACCATAACGGTTAGGTTGAGCACAAATAACCTGAGCTTGAAGGTCTGGGGCAGTCAAGTCTAAACAGTCAGTATCAGGGGAGTCTGCGTCCAGATGGTCAGTGTTCAATGGGGTCTCGTCTGGGAGACCCATACCCAAAGGGATCATGTTTTCAGAGCACTGTGATGGGCTTTCCGTATTGTCACTTGAAGTATGGTCAACATCTTGTTCGGGGATGTGCTGACTTCCTCGACTGGATGTTGACCATACTTCAAGTGACAATACGGAAAGCCCATCACAGTGCTCTGAAAACATGATCCCTTTGGGTATGGGTCTCCCAGACGAGACCCCATTGAACACTGACCATCTGGACGCAGACTCCCCTGATACTGACTGTTTAGACTTGACTGCCCCAGACCTTCAAGCTCAGGTTATTTGTGCTCAACCTAACCGTTATGGTCTTAGGGTCCGCCAGTCCATCAGGCCTCCTAGTCGTCTTATTTGTCAGATGAATGACCATGTGGTAGGTGACAATCCTCTGAGGGGGCAAACACCATCAGATCGTCGAGGTAACATAATAGGCTCATGAAATTCTGATCACCAAATATCGACATCATCATCCTCATAAATGTTGCTGGGCTGTTGCAAAGTCCCTGAGGGAGCCGGTTGTACTCGTGAAGCCCGAATGGTGAGGAGAATGCCGTGTACTTTTTGTCATCAGGGTGCAAGGGGACATTGTAGTAGCCTGACGTCAGATCCATTGTGGAGAAAAAGGCATTTCCCCCAAGTGCGGCCAAAGCATCAGCTTGATGCGGTAGTGGGTAGGCATCCTTTATGGTTCTTGCATTAAGCCTTCTGAAATCAGTACATACCCTTAGTTCTCCATTCCGCTTCCATATGAGAACAAGCGCAGATGCATAGTCGCTAGTCGACTTCTGAATAATTCCTTTCTCTTCCATCTCGTTCAGAGTCGTCCTCAGTTTTTCATACTGACTTGGTGGTATACGTCTGTAGGGTAGACGGAACGGCTTATCATCAACAAGGTGGATACGATGTACAAACTCTTTGGCCTCTCCACAGTCCATCTTATGGCGAGAAAAGATTGACTCGAATTGTTCGATGATATGAAGGAGCTTGTCTTTATACTGCAGCGAAACCTCACATGACTTCAGGTCAATGTCTTGCAGTCCCAGAGCTTCCAATGTACGCATCATGTCCTCTTCTGACCTAGGTCGGACTTCTTTGCTCTGTACACTCTGCACGTTGCACTTGACCTCCTCTGCATTGGGCAGGTCTTCCGCTGCGATACAAGGAGACACATCTGCAATTTTCCTGTTTCTTCTCAGCACCACAACTCTGTCCGTGGGATTAAAGACTTTAACAGGCACCCATCCATCTCCCCAGAGTGGAGTAACAACTCGTCCGACAAGGACTTGTCTGGGCCCAGCCTTTAATTGGGTTGGCTCAACGACCACTGTACTTCCCGCAGACGTCCCGGCCAACTCAGGTAACTTGCCCCAAATAACGTACTCGGTCCGTGGATTCAGCGTCACGCAACTCTTGATTTTTACTGTCCCTACCTTGTCTGGAATGCAATCACCTCTCCATCTCTCTGTGTTGGAAAGCATTGACAGGAATTGACTGTGGTTATCGGACAGACCGTTGTCAGGAGTGGAAACTAATCTCCAATAGCCATCAGTACTTTTCAATTGAGTCAAAATATATTTGATGGCATTGCTGCCAAGGATCATCTGTTCTGTCTGGCCTGGCACCACCATTACTGGTATTATCATTTGGCACCCGTAAACTGTGACGTGAATGTCGTACATATCTCTGGGAGAAACTTGGTGTCCACCGCAGCCTACAATGACATAATCATCGGCCGTGTAACTCATCATATCAGGGAATTGCTGCAGGAGGGACTTAGCCGTGTCCTCACTTACTGTACAAGCCATCGACCCACTGTCCAACAGCGCTCTGAAAGTGGGGCCTTCTTGCACAAGTACAGGTGTGTAAAACAGTTCGTCAGTCTCCGCTATTCTCTGAAACCCCTGAAAGATCAGCTTCTTCGATGGAGGTATCTTGTTGCTATACATCTCATAAATTGATTTATTATCTTGCATGTCAGGCTTCACATTAGTGGTGGGAGGTATACTCAGTTGATCTGCACTGTTCTCCCCTAAGCGCAGATCAGTTAGTTTCCCTGAGGCAGCGGGACAACTTTCGTCACTGGACAATCACGTCGAGAATGCCCTGGGGCATGGCAGTGAAAGCAAAGGTTTTTGTCTCGGCAATGAGAGAGAGCACTGTGTTCGACCTCTTTGCAAATGATACATGGCTTGGCAGTGAAACCATTGATTCTGGCTCCAGGTCGCCTGGTTGGAGCTCCCCCTCTCTCTTGAAACTGGTTCGAGGTAACACGTATCAGAACTTTCTCCAACATACTAATAACGTCCGTTAGAGAGACATACTGTGGGCTCGAAGTCTGAGGTGGCTCGTGCACGAGGGTTGGACCATGGTTCACCTCAGCTTTGTGTACGGCAATTTCCGCTCTATTCGCAGGTTGTTGTAGGGAATTTGCTTTGTAGCTCTTCTCAGCGTGGTATTCATTCAGCACCTCTAGTACCTCACATGCTGACCACTTTTCGATGGTTTTTGATCTGTAAGTGAGTGCCAGTTCCTTGCATGGGCAGTTCCTAATAAACATGCGAGTAACCTCTATTTCAGGGTTGTCAAATGTCTTGCCCTGCTCACTCAAGCACTCAGAGGCAAGGTCAGCTGCTCTGTTTAGTCTCAGCCAGTAGTCATAGGGGTCTTCCTGGTCTTTGGGCAAAGTTGAATAAAAGTCAGCTAAAGGGACAGCAGAGTACTTGGTACAGCTAAAGTAGCTGGATTCAATTGGCAAGAGCTATACATAACATAAAAAATAAAACATTTACAGATGTACAAACAATTAATTGTAAAGTACCAAATGTTTTAGCTATTTACACTTGGAACAGATTTAAAGTCAAACAACAACACAGAATCCATGAAAAACAATGCAAAGCAAAACAATATAACCTAAACATATTATCTCTTCAGTACTATAAATAGACTATAAAAATAACTATTTATAATTTCATTTTAACCAATTTAGATGCAGAACCTCACATGTTACACAAATTAAAATGTTTAAAAGATAAAAGTCTTAACTCAAGATTGGCATTTGGAAATTGCCTGAGCTTTGATGAACTAATTTGGCTTTTTCTGCCACGGATTGACAATGCACTCTGCTTAGGAGCCACCAATGTCATAAAATAAATCTAAATGAAGCTCCATTTTCTGCATGAACTCAGTTTTTTACAAACAGGTCCTAGCACTCAAAGCACACGGACACAGATGATGACAATCATATTGACCAGTCATGAGCGCCTTCAATAGAGAGAGACAGAGAGAAAGCTCTTGAAGGGAGCAGGCTCATGATTAGTATTGGCTTCATAGAGCCATTACATTCGTGAACGACGCGTCACCGTTGCCGGAGCTTTTTGATTTGTACTCATAGCTTTCCACACTATTGGCAGTGTGTTGTTTTGGTGCATGGTCTATAAAACACCATTTTTGATTCACACGCGTGGAACATTTTGAACAAACAAATCAATACGTGTATGGGTAAAAGTCATAATTTTACAGGTCGAAGTAGATGAAAGATCTTGGACCTGGGCTCGATCCCGGCCCGAAATTCTTAACATGTCAATCATCAAGTTGGGCCCGGCCGGGCCAGGCGGGCTTCTCTCTCTCTCTCTCTCTCTCTCTCTCTCTCGCTCTCTCTCTCGCTCTCGCTCTCGCTCTCGCTCTCTCTCTCTCGCTCTAGCTCTCTCTCTCGCTCGCTCTGTCTCTCTCTCTCTCTCTTGTGTTTTTTTTTTTGTGGGTGATTTAAACTGCGTGCAATTGCTTTTACTCAAGTAATCATTTAGACAGAAGTGGGTAGTAACGGAGCACATTTACTCCGTTACTACCCACTTCTCCGTTACATTTACTTGAGTACCGTATTTTCCGCACTATATGGCGCACCATGTTATAAGGCGCACCTTCAATGAATGATATATTTTAAAACTTATGCCATACATAAGACGCACCCCATTATAAGGCGCTATAAGTGCATGCTGGTTTAAGATCAGGTAATTGTGCAATTTTGTAATTGTAATCCTGTGCAGTCCTTCGAGACATTTTTGGGATTAATGGCTATTTACGGTAAACAAATGTGACGACTTGACTACAGTAGAGAATGTAGTTACTTTATGCAACCTCTAGATGTTGCCACGCTCAAGGGAATGTCAACAAAACATTCAAAAAGGTCAAACTTTATTAACAAACAAGCTTTCCACAACTCCATTCACTCCCAAAATAAATAAACAGCCGTTTTATTATTTTCTCTGAGGTAAAGCATTTTCGTGACACATCTTTAACATCTTTGAACAACATCGACATATCATTTTATTTTTTGTCCATTTAGTCAACACGCAAAGAAAAAAACGTCTGATACTGTTATTTTAAATGAAACGTTAGTGCAATCGCAATAAAGTGACACTCGTAATGTGCAAAAACAACGAGTGCAAAGCAATAACATAATAACTGTAAAATGTAAAACGTAAACACACAAAAGAAAAACAAAGATCACTCTATAAGCTCCTCATCGACGAATCCCTCGAATTCTTCTTCTGCTGTGTTCGAATTGACCATATCTCAGTGAATGGGCCATCCAACACGTCCGGTGTTTTTGTGCCAGCGCTGTTGCCTTCATACGTATAGTTATCGTACTGACACTTCTGCTTGCTGCTCTTTGTTGAACAACCCACTGTTCAAGTGTCTCCTCTAACTCTGGCCATCTTGCTTTATCGCCACGGAAACTTTGTTGAGTTTTCCTTACTTGGCGGAGCTTATCTTCATCCTTTCTCCACTTCCGTACCATCGATTCATTTAAGTTTAACTCTCTCGCTGCCGCTCTATTGCCGTGTTGTGCTGCGTGACTGATCGCTTTGAGTTTAAACTCGGCGTTGTACGCGTGTCTCTTAACAGGAGCCATTTTTTTATACAAATGCACGTAAGAAAGAGAATCTCTCTCTCTCTCTCTCTCTCTCTCTCGCTCTCTCTCTCAAACGTGACATTCTGAATAATTCTGCGTTTGTTTAAGGTAAATTGTGCTTTACATCTTCACCAGTCATAACCCTGGATTCAGACAAATACTGTATTTGTTGAATATGAATTAAGCAGTTTAATGGGGTAGCCATTTTGCCACTTAGTAAACAAATACAACACGAGCCCCGGCAACTACCAATCGTTTAATATTTCCCAGTATGCACAGCGCGAAAAATGGAGTCGGCGGCTGTTTCTCGTAGTTGCGAGACCTTGCGAATTTAATATTGAGCCATATATAAGGCGCACTGTGTTATAAGGCGCATGGTCAGCTTTTGAAAAAAAATAAGACTTTTAGGTGCGCCTTATAGTGCGGAAAATACGGTAGGTTTTGGGGCATTTTGTTCTTCTAGGAGTATTTTTAAATCCCTGTAATTTTACTTTCACTTGAGTAAATTTGTAAAACAAAACGGTACTTTTACCCCGCTACATTAGGCAACATTGAAGTCGTTACTTCGTTACTTAAATGGCTTACGTATAAGTACGTGTCTTTGTTTTGACGGAGACCTCAGGCAGGCTCTACCATGTTTAACCAATCGAACGTAGCTGTCTCGTCACGTGACCACATTCAACTTTAGCAGGGGAAAATTAGTTTACGGATGAAACAGATGGAAAATGTCCCCAAGCAAATCAGACTACGAAAACACAGAAAAGGAAGAGCACCCCTGGCCTCACATCAAACGCATGTTCCCCTTAAAAAGGTGCCAAACACCAGCTACAATATGCAATGTCTCATTTGTTTGACTAAATTTCTGCATTCATGAATTCAACAACGAACTTCAGGAAACCTGTAGCAGTAAGTGTACTAACATTTAATTTTAACTTTACTATGGCTTATTTGCTATTCATTTCTAGCATACAGCGAACTTGAGTGTCCTGAAAGCTCATTTGAAGCAGCTATTATCCTCAACTATCCAGCTTATTTGATTCAAGCTTACTGTTTTTAAAATGTTTTTAAATTAAATACGTATAAAGGACACGGCGGCGCAGTGGTTAGCGCGTGTGCGGCACAGTTCTAAGGTCTTGGGAATCTCCTGTGTGGGATCAAATCCAGCTACCGGACTTCCTGTGCGGAGTTTGTATGTTCTCCCCGTGCTTGTGTGGGTTTCCTTCGGACACTCCAGTTTCCTCCCACATTCCAAAGACATGCATTTCAGGTGGATTGGCCGGTCCAAATTGTCCCTAGGTGTGAATGAGCGAGCGAGTTGTCTGTCCCTGTGTGCCCTGGGATTGGCTGGCAACCAGTTCAGGGTGTCCCCTGCCCACTGCCCGATTATTGCTGGGATGGGCTCCAGCACCCCCGCGACCCAACTGAGGATAAGCGGTGCAGCTAATGAGATGAGACATATAAAGGAAGGCTCTTTTATGGTGCTGTATGCAGTGCATATAAATGTAGCCTCACACTAACACACACATACACGTATATATACACACACACAGACACACTCACACACACACACACACACACACACACATATATATGCTACTGCTTGGTGCCACATGTGCTTTAATGTATTTATTTCATTTATACTGCGGTACTTCTATTTTATTGTTTATTAAAGCACTTGAATTTACAATGATTATTTTAATCTGCTTTTAAATTAAATGTATTTTATGTTCATTAGATGGACTTAGATCATTTGATTATCTGATTGGTTGTTTTAAAAAAATCAATTATTTCGACCTTGCGACAGTTACTCAGTGCTTGAGTAACTTTTTCACCGAGTACTTTTTACTTTTACTCAAGTAAGTATTTGAATGACTAATTTTACTTTTACTTGAGTAATATTATTCTGAAGTAACAGTACTTTTACTTGAGTAACATTTTTGGCCACTCTACCCACCTCTATATTTAGATGACTGTTTTTTGATTCTACTATAGCAGGGGTAGGTAACCTATGGCTCGGGAGCCACAAATGGCTGTTTTCATGAGTACATATGGCTCAGAAATAAAATGTAACTATTGCACATCTCTCTGTGGCGTTCCTAAGTCAAGTGATTTTATCCCGATTTTGGTACATATAAACCCGAAGCAACTTAATGCAGAAGTTCGATAAGAAACCAATTAAACTGATAAATAAAAACGCTGGCAAACGACTTTGATTGGGTGAGCAGTACAGGTGGGCGGATCCCTGCACACAGCGCAAGGCACTTCCTTTTCTCTCTCTCGCTCCGTGCAGTCTACACCGAAAGTGAATATGACGATATGCTTATTGTTTGCAGTTATTTGTGACATTTTTACCAAAGAACTTTGCATGCACTTTGTTTTGAAACCATTATTAAGGACAAATTTCATGGAAAAAAAAATTGCCTCAACAATCTTAACTTAAGGTGGAAGACAAATTGTAAGTGGCATATTTATATTGATTTGGGACACAGGATTTGGCATTATTATCATTTCATACATTTGATTAAATCATCAAATGACTGACAGTGAAATAAAATGTGTGCTCTTGTCTAGAGAGCGTGTTTGGCAGTTTTTTCAATTTTGTCTGAAAATATATGATGTGGCTCTCTCAATTTATTTTTAAAACATTTTTTGCTTTTGTGGCTCTTTGGGTCAAAAAGGTTCCTGACCCTGTCCCCTGTAGTATAGTAATATGTTTCTGAAGTAACTTATACTTGAGTAAAACACTGTAACTTGAGTAACACGCTGCAGTTTTGTTTAGTAATGCGCACTTCGGCGCCAACCTAATATTATTCAGATGACTATCATAGGGCAGCACTGCGGCACAGTAGTTAGCGTGTGTGCGGCACAGTTCTGAGGTCATGAGATCGAACTTCCTGTGAGGAGTTTGCATGTACTCACCGTGCTTGCGTGGATTTCCTCCGGGCGCTCGGGTTTCCTCCCACATTCCAAAAAAATGCATGTTAGGTTGATTGGCCGGTCCAAATTGTCCCTAGGTGTGGATGAGCGGGCGAATTGTCTGTCCCTGTGTGCCCTGCGACTGGCTGGCAACCAGTTCAGGGTGTCCCCTACCCACTGCCCGAAGATAGCTGGGATGGGCTCCAGCACCCCTGCGACCCTACTGAGGATAAGCGGTGCAGATAATGGATGGATGGTTGGATAATTCTATCATAAAGAACAAGCTGACTAAACTATCAGTTTAACTCCAAATCATTAAATCCAAAGAAATTTTCATCCTCTGTGCCACAGTAGAAAATGCGCCGCCTCCTCTTTCCACCTCAATGTCCCTTTCGTCAGACAACATTTAAGCTTCTTGCCAATAGCTTTACAAACTTTCTTTCTGCTTTTCTGATGAATATTTCCCTATTTGCATATTGTAATATGCAGAATATGATTTACTTCTCGGTGCAATTTTATAGTTCCATCTCGCTGCACTTCGCCGAAATGAATACTTCGGCGCTGCACTTCCAAGTGCAAACTTTTATTCGAAGGACTCATCCCGAAGTAAACCCGAAGCTGCATACTACAGGCAAAACGCACACTTCGGCGCCACAGTCAAGCTTCGGGTATACATCTTTTTGACAGCTGTCTTACTCCATAAGAGAACTGCTGTTAAATTTGTGTATATCTCAACAAACTGCTTAAAACTGCTCTCGCAATCTGTCCTGTCGGTTGCGGAGGTGTTGTGGTGTCTCCTGTAAACAGGAGCTGCCGATTAAAATATTACATGTCGCATTAATGTCTTGTACGGCATGTGCTCTTGCATCTGCTGTGTCACTTCAACATGAACACATATTTAACATTAGGGCCCAATGCCATGGTGTGTGCTCTTCACAAAAATGCACCCAGGCTCTTCTGGAAGACAGTTTTGTGGTTTTAAAATATGGAGGACGGATCATTCCGTATGTAGAAATAAATCTATGACTAAAAAAATACAGCCATTGCCCTAATTACGGACGAGATAGGTTTCGGAATATCGTTCGTAAGTTGAATTTGTTCGTAAGTTGCTTCAGTGCTATATTTTGTAGATAGATAGATAGATAGATAGATAGATAGATAGATAGATAGATAGATAGATAGATAGATAGATAGATAGATAGATAGATAGATACTTTATCCATCCCCGCAGGGAAATTCACATGTTTAAGGTTTATATAAGTATGTTTAAGGCTTTTATAAGTAACCTGTATTTTTTTGTACTAAAATATAAACATTTCATAAAATAATATGCTCTTTCAAGATAAACAAAGTTAAGTTTAACTTACTTTTGGAAGATGAGCTTTAACATTTAGGTAACTTCCTCCTCTGTGGTAAAAAGTGTCTGAAAAAAAGTGATTCAATCATTTTCTCATCAGCATTAAGCTATTTGATTCCACTTTCATTTCAAAAGAAACGGCTCGCCTCTTCTTTGCACTTTACACCAACCATATTGAATAGATGCACGAGATATTAAACAATAAAAATGTCAACGTTCTTAGTGCGCTAGAGATACAGTATAGAATGTTTAACACGAAATTTGTTTACATCCCACCGCGCGCTGATGCGGAAGTAGCGTGTGACGTCATCCACTCCGCGGTGGCAAAACTTCAAACACAACACCCAGAGGCTGCAATGTTAATCTCTGGGGACTTCAACCACGTGACTCTTGATAAGACACTGCCCTCTTTCGTCCAGTATGTGAACTGCAAGACCAGGGGAAATAGGACTATTGACCTTCTGTATGCGAATATCAAAAATGCATACAGAGCTAAACCACTGCCTGCCCTTGGAAAAGGAGACCACAACCTCATTCTGCTTAAACCACAGTACAAACCAAAAGTGAGGAGGCTACCAACAACCACACGCTCTTTTACAAAATGGTCCACCGAGGCAGAGCAGGCTCTGAGAGACTGCTTTGGATGTACGGACTGGGATGTCCTGCTAGGGTCCAGCAGTGGGGACATTGAGGAGATGGCAAACTGCACTACTGACTACATTAAGTTCTGCATGGACAATGTTGTTCCTATAAAGACTGTACGCTGCTATGCCAACAACAAGCCCTGGATCACGAGCGACATCAAGTGCCTTCTGAACCAAAAGAAGAGGGCCTTTAAAAAGGTGATCATCAGGAGCTAAAACGAGTACAGAAGGAGCTGAAAGTCCAGCTCCGGAAAGGGAAGGAGCAGTACAGGAGGAAGTTGGAGAAAAAGCTGCAGAACAACAACATGAAGGAGGTGTGGGAAGGGATGAAAACAATTACTGGCTGCAGCACCAAGCAGGGTGTGGCTGTGGATATAGATGTGGGGCGAGTCAACCAGTTGAACAACTTTTTCAACAGGTTTGACCACTCCGCCTCATCCTCACCCCTGAGTAATGCAGCTGTCCTTCCCCCTCCCCCTCTAGACACTAGCATGGAAGACATCCCCCCACTAAAAATAACTTCAGCCCAGGTGTGTGGAGAGCTGAGAAGGCTATGAACCAGCAAGGCAGCTGGTCCGGATGGAGTATCCCCCGACTGCTGAAAGCCTGTGCGTCTGAGCTGGGAGACCCTCTACAGCGCATCTTCAACCTGAGCCTTGAACAGGGGAGGGTCCCTCAGCTGTGGAAAACATCCTGCATCATCCCAGTCCCAAAGAAATCAAGACCTGAGGAACTCAACGACTTCAGGCCGGTCGCCCTGACATCACATGTGATGAAGACCATGGAGCGGCTGCTGCTGCACCACCTGAGGCTACAGGTCCGTCACGCCATCGACCCACTGCAATTTGCTTACCAGGAGAAGGTGGGAGTGGAGGATGCTGTAGTATACATGTTACACCGATCCCTCTCTCACCTGGATAGGGCGAAGGGGGCTGTGAGGATTACATTTTTGGACTTCTCCAGTGCCTTCAATACCATACAGCCTCTGCTACTGAGTAGGAAACTGACAGAGATGGGAGTTAGCTCACACCTTGTAGAATGGATTACTGACTACCTGACAGGCAGACCCCAGTATGTGAAACAGGGGGGCTGTACATCGGACACTGTGGTTAGCAGCACAGGATCTCCGCAGGGGACCGTGCTCTCTCCGTTCCTATTCACTCTATATACATCGGACTTTAAGTACAACTCTGAGTCCTGCCATGTGCAAAAGTTTGCCGACGACACTGCGATCGTGGGATGTATCAGAAACGGGCAGGAGGAGGAGTACAGGAAATTGATTCAGGACTTTGTCCGATGGAGCGACGCAAACCACCTGCACCTAAACACCACCAAGACCAGAGAGATGGTGGTGGACTTCAGGAGAACCAGAACTCACCCGGTTCCTGTAACCATCAAGGGAGAATGTGTAGAATTTGTCCAGACCTACAAATACCTGGGTGTGCAGCTGGACAACAAACTGGACTGGACTGCCAACACAGAAGCTCTATGTAGGAAAGGGCAAAGCCGACTTTACTTCCTCAGAAGGCTGGCCTCCTTCAACATCTGCAAAAAGCTCCTGAAAATATTCTATGAGACAGTAGTGGCAAGCGCCCTCTTCTATGCGGCAGCGTGTTGGGGAGGCAGCGTCAAGAAGGATGCCTCTCGTCTCAATAAACTGGCTAGGAAAGCGAGCTCTGTTGTGGGCAAAGAGCTGGACAGCCTAACAACAGTAGCTGAGAGACGAGCACTGAAAAAGCTGAGGTCAATCATGGATAATCCATCGCATCCGCTACACAGCATTATCTCCAGACAGAAGAGCAGTTTCAGCGACAGACTGCTGTCACTGTCTTGTACTACGGACAGACTGAAGAGATCTTTTCTTCCTCATGCCATGAGGCTCTTTAACTCCACCCGGCAGAGTAAAGGCCCACATTAAACCACACCACCTACATTGGATATTACCGAATCTTA
The DNA here is from genome assembly GCF_059441175.1 of Urocampus carinirostris. Classification (NCBI taxonomy): domain Eukaryota; kingdom Metazoa; phylum Chordata; class Actinopteri; order Syngnathiformes; family Syngnathidae; genus Urocampus; species Urocampus carinirostris. The sequence goes on along the minus strand of NC_142357.1, from coordinate 7,171,759 downwards.
CTGCAATATGTATTCTGTGTAGCACTATTTAGTTACTCTATATAACACGCTACAGTGGGCATTTGCACGTCACACTGGGTATTTGTATATTGTATTCTTTTGGCTTTATTATTGTACTGTTCTCAGCTCAGGGATGCTGCTGGAAATGTGAATTTCCCTTAGGGGATGAATAAAGTATCTATCTATCTATCTATCTATCTATCTATCTATCTATCTATCTATCTATCTATCTATCTATCTATCTATCTATCTATCTATCTATCTATCTATCTATAGGAAGAGGAAGCATATTTCTTCTTCGGGGTGGATGGTGGTTGACCTCACAACACGCCGGTAGCAGCGGAAAGAAGCACTACAGTAAAAGGTGCACACAATGCAAAATTTAACTTACAGCAATGTCTGGATATTTTTTGACATCCCGAAATTTTTTTCGTATCTACCGTTTTTCGTAAGTCAAATGGTCGTAAGTAGGGAGCGTACCTACAACTATATGTTATATAATAAATAACACAGGAATAAATCATTCCCTACCTCAATATATGACGAAAATTCAATGTATTCATGTATCTATACATTTGGTCATTTAGGGGGAAAGTCCATGTATGATTTTGTATAGTAGTAGGAGAACCTTAAAATCGCATCTTAGGCTAACAGGGAGCCAATGCAGGTTAGCCAAAATTGGGGTGATGTGATCGTACTTTTTTGTCCTTGTTAAAAGCCTCGCTGCAGCATTTTGTACCAGCTGAAGACTCTTGAGTCTGGTCATCGGAAGACCGGAAAGTAGTGCATTACAGTAGTCGAGACGGGAGGTAACAAACGCATGAATTATGATTTCCGCATCCGACTGAGAAAGTATAGGACGAATTTTAGCAATGTTACGGAGATGGAAGAAAGCGGTTCTAGTAATTTTCTTCACATGTGTTTGAAAGGACAGATCAGGGTCGAAAATGACACCTAAATTTTTTAGTGAGTCACTCTGTGTGATGTGGCAATTGTCCAAGTTCACTGCGGTTTTAGAGAATAAGTCACGGGACTTAGATGGACCAATAACTAACATTTCAGTCTTTTCAGGGTTAAGACGCAGGAAATTGAGTGACATCCACTCTTTTATCTCAGTGAGGCAGGCCTCCAAAGTTCCACAGTTTAGTGTGGCAGATTCCTCCATTGGGAGATAGAGTTGAGTGTCATCTGCGAAGCAATGGAAACTGATATTATACTTGTGAATAATATCACCTAGTGGAAGCATATAAATGCTGAAGAGAAGGGGGCCAAGCACTGAACCCTGCGGAACACCACAAGTAACACTAAATGGCTCAGATGTCAATTTGCCATATTTAACGCAGAAAAGAATGAGTTTAATGCTACCCTGGCTAGTGTCCTGGTTTACTGGTGAAACTAGGTCGCTCAAACAAGACATTTGGTGAATACGGCCAAACCGACTACTTGCCTGTCCGACCCGCTTCCGGGTTTGCTGATTAAAGGTCTTTTTGTGGTCCTTGGACCTTTAGTTCTAAATATTATAAACATATCACTCTCCTCAGGTGTAGTTCGAGCGGCTTTTAAGTCTTCTGTTATAAAACCTACACTGAAACGATCCAACCTTGATCCAGAAAGCTTAAGTAATTATAGACCTGTGTCAAACCAACCGTTTCTTTCTAAAGTACTTGAAAAAGTGGTGGCACAGCAGCTGAATGATTTTATGTCCGAGAACAATCTTTTTGAATTAATGCAATAAGGATTCAGGGCTACCCACTCTACTGAGACAACACTGATTAAGGTAACCAATGATCTTCTACTGGCAATGGACTCCTGCGCTTCATCAATCTTGCTGCTGAACTTTAGTGCTACCTTTGACACTGTGGACCATAATGTCTTACTAGAACGGTTGGAAAAATGGATTTGTCTCTCAGGAACTGTCCTCTTCACCACCATCTTCAACCAGTCCCTGCCACAGGCTACCGTCCCACCCTGCTTCAAAACCTCCACCATCATTCCCATCCCCAAGAAGTCAGCAGTGGAAAGCCTCAACAACTACAGGCCTGTCGCACTTACGCCTGTGGTCATGAAGTGCCTTGAGAGGTTGGTGTCCCAGCACATCAAGGACTCCCTGCCACCCACATTGGACCCCAACCAGTTTGCCTACAGGGCAAACCGCTCCACTGACAATGCCATAAACAGAGCACTTCACACCGCGCTGAGACACCTGGACCACCGGGGGAGCTATGTCAGAAGGCTCTTTCTGGACTTCAGCTCAGGCTTCAATACCATTATCCCGGAGATCCAGGTGGAGAAACTCTCTCATCGAGGAATCTCTTCCATCCATCTGCCACTGGATAATGGACTTCCTTTCAAACCGCCCACAGTCCGTGAAACTCTGCAACCACATCCCTCCAACCCTAAAACTGGGCACTGGCTCCCCCCAAGGATGTATACTGAGCCCCCTGCTTTTCACCCTCTACACCTTCGACTGCTCACCGACCCTCAAGTCAAGTCAAGTCAAGTCAAGTCATTTTTATTTGTATAGCCCTTAATCACAATTAGTCTCTAAGGGCTTCACAAGTTATTACATATAAGATTAGGTTACTCGTATGCTATAGAGTAGAAGTGAGTTTTAAGCCTAGATTTAAACATTTCCACCGAGGTTGCAGATCGGATCTCAGGGGGAAGAGCATTCCACAACACCGGTGCCCGGATGGAGAACGCTCTCGAACCAGCGGAACACTTCTTGGCTCTTGGGATCACCAGGAGACCGGCGCTCTCGGAACGAAGGCTTCGGGCCGGGACATAGGGGGAGATCAGATCTGAAAGATATGAGGGGGAAAGTCCATGTATGATTTTGTATAGTAGTAGGAGAACCTTAAAATCGCATCTTAGGCTAACAGGGAGCCCTCCTCACAAACACAATTGTTAAGTACGCCGACGATACTACCATGGTCGGCCTACTTTCTGAAGGGGACGAGGCGGCGTACAGGGATGAGGTGGAGTCACTGAGAACATGGTGTTCGAAAAACCACCTCTCACTGAACACCACAAAATCAAAATAACTCATACTGGACTTCAGGAAGAAAGGCAGGAACCCAGCACCACTCATTATAAAAGGACACCGTGTAGAGAGAGTCCACTCTTTCAAATTCCTGAGTGTTGACCTCTCCTGGTCTGCAAACACCAGAGCGGTGGTAGGGAAGGCCCAGCAGCGACTCCATTTCCTGAGAGTGCTCAGGAAAAATCATCTGGAACAGCAGCTGCTGGTGTCCTTTTATAGAGCCACAGTGGAGAGCATTCTGACATACTGCATTACTGTGGGGCATGCTGGGTGCACGGCAGCAGACAAGAAAACACTTCAGAGGGTTATCAACACAGCCCAGAGAATCGTTGGTTGCCCTCTACCCAGTCTGGAGGACATTACCTGCTACTTCAGCAGAGCAGAATACATCATCAAGGACTTTTCTCACCCCGGCCACCACCTTTTTGACCTGCTGCCTTCCGGCAGACGCTACAGGTCACACAAAACAAAAACAAACAGACTCAGAGATAGTTTCTTCCACAGAGCCATCACCACCCTTAAAACACACTGCACAAAAACTGAAACTTTTGCAAACACACTACCCCATACAGATGTAAAATTGTATTCATGCCTATGCTTAATTTGCACAATGTTGCCTATTTTGCACTACTGCGAATTGCACTAAAACGATCCCAAAACTGTATGTAACATCCTACATGCGCACACTTTCTTGTGTAAATATTGTGTAAATTATAACCTTTATCTTCTTTGTTCCTTTATCTTCTTCTTTGCCCACAACAGAGCTTGCTTTCCTAGCCAGTATACTGAGACGAGAGGCATCCTTCTTCTTGACGCTGCCTCCCCAACACGCTGTCGCATAGAAGAGGGGGCTTGCCACAACTGTCTCATAGAATATTTTCAGGAGCTTTTTGCAGATTTTGAAGGAGGCCAGCCTTCTGAGGAAGTAAAGTCGGCTTTGCCCTTTCCTACATAGAGCTTCTGTGTTGGCAGTCCAGTCCAGTTTGTTGTCCAGCTGCACACCCAGGTATTTGCAGGTCTGGACAAATTCTACACATTCTCCTTTGATGGTTACAGGAACCGGGTGAGTTCTGGTTCTCCTGAAGTCCACCACCATCTCCCTGGTCTTGGTGGTGTTCAGGTGCAGGTGGTTTGCGTCGCTCCATCGGACAAAGTCCTGAATCAATTTCCTGTACTCCTCCTCCTGCCCATTTCTGATACATCCCATGATCGCAGTGTCGTCGGCAAACTTTTGCACATGGCAGGACTCAGAGTTGTACTTAAAGTCCAATGTATATAGAATGAATAGGAACGGAGAGAGCACGGTCCCCTGCGGAGATCCTGTGCTGCTAACCACAGTGTCCGATGTACAGCCCCCCTGTTTCACATAGTGGGGTCTGCCTGTCAGGTAGTCAGTAATCCATTCTACAAGGTGTGAGCTAACTCCCATTTCTGTCAGTTTCCTACTCAGTAGCAGAGGCTGTATGGTATTGAAGGCACTGGAGAAGTCCAAAAATGAAATCCTCACAGCCCCTTTAGCCCTATCCAGGTGAGAGAGGGATCGGTGTAACATGTATACTATAGCATCCTCCACTCCCACCTTCTCCTGGTAAGCAAATTGCAGTGGGTCGATGGCGTGACGGACCTGTAGCCTCAGGTGGTGCAGCAGCAACCGCTCCATGGTTTTCATCACATGTGATGTCAGGACGACCGGCCTGAAGTCCTTGAGTTCCTCAGGTCTTGATTTCTTTGGGACTGGGATGATGCAGGATGTTTTCCACAGCTGATGGACCCTCCCCTGTTCAAGGCTCAGGTTGAAGATGTTCTGTAGAGGGTCTCCCAGCTCAGACGCACAGGCTTTCAGCAGTCGGGGGGATACTCCATCTGGACCAGCTGCCTTGCTGGTTCGCAGCCTTCTCAGCTCTCCACACACCTGGGCTGCAGTTATTTTTAGTGGGGGGATGTCTTCCATGCTAGTGTCCAGAGGAGAAGGGGGAAGGACAGCTTTAAATAAACATGACTTGACTTGACATTCACATACGTATGCATTTTGTCATTTATTTTGTCCATTTTTTTTGCAATTTATTTTGTTGTGAACTTTGTTTTGTATGATGTCTTGAATTTTGTTATTTATTTTGTCACATATTGTCCATCCAACCATCCATCCATTATCTGCACCGCTTATCATCCGTAGAGTCGCGAGGGTGCTGGAGCCCAGCTCAGCTGTCTCCAGGCAGTGGGCAGGGAACACCCTGAACTGGTTCCCAGCCAATAGCAGGGCGTCATACATTATATCATAACAAAATTGTATTCAAATCATTATACCTGAATACATGACATTATTGCAATTTATTCATATATTTATGCTACTTGTCATTTGTTTTGTTTTGTGGCGGCACAGGGGAGGAGCGCTTAGCGCGTCCACGGCAAAGTTTTGAGGTCATGGGATCAAATCCAGCTATCAGCCTTCCTGTGTGGAGTTTGCATGTTCTCCCCGTGCTTGTGTGGGTTTCCTCCAACATTCCAAAAACATGTCTGCCAGGTTAATTGGCTGGTCCAAATTGTACTTCGGTGCAAATGAGCAAGTTAGTTGTCCGTCTCTGTGTTCCCTGCGACTGTCTGCCAACCAGTTCAGGGTGTCCCCTGCCCACTGCCTGAAGATAGCTGGGATGGGCTCCAGCGCCCACGCGACCATACTGAGGCTAAGCGGTGAAGAAAATGGATGGATGGATGTGTACTTTGTCGCTTTATTTGTCATATATTTTGTCATGTATTTAGTTTTTTATTTGTGTATCAAATAATACCTATTGGTTGATTGACAGCAGTTGATCAACCAATAGGTATGATGCAGACATCAGTGGGCGAATTGTACCTGTAAAATTTTTACTTGTGTTTATTTGCAAGTTTGAAATGGTTCTTGCCAGATCCACCTCAGTTGATCAACCAATTAGTGAAAAGCTCAACCGTATTGACATGCAACCACACAAAACAAATAACAAAACGCGAACTGTCAACTTATACGTCTTCCCAATTTTTAATACTTTTTTGACCATTGCCATAAAACAATTTTTTGTCCGGGGAAAAAAATACATTTTTTAAAAACGTTTTTGTTTTTTTATGAGACCGATATTGTCTTGCCCATTTTGGCTCGAACTTTGATCGTCTCAATAACTGGTAGCGGGCCAAAACGCCATCCTAGATGGCTAATACTGTCACAGTACACTAGCAAATGTTATCCTTAATCGAGCATGTCTTTTTTAAGCGTATCCCTACATATGATAAGAAACACTAAATGTACCACAAGTGGGAAAGAACTAAGAACGAAGCTGAAAGAATAATTTGTGTTGTTCATTTGGTAAAGAAAATAAACCTGTTTACACAAATGATCTTTGATTTTATTCTATGTATTCTGTCTTGCTGTAAGTAAACAAGTCCCACGATGCATTTATTATCAGTTAGTAAGGGGAATTGCAATCATTACGGGAAATGTTGGCCTACGGTTGACAAGTATAAAAATGCGTAAATAAATGAATAAATTGCATTCATGTCATACTGTATATAGTATGTAGTTTGCAATAATCTATGGTCTGTGCAGCCCCTTGAGACTCTTGTGATTAAGAGCCATACAAATAAACATGACCTGACTTGAAGATTCAGGTTTTTTTTTTTTTTTTGTTAATGTGATAATTCATTTAGTGGATATTGTAGATATTAATTTACACATTTTTTTGCAGGATCACTCTTCCATATTGGAAATCGTCAGCATGGATTAGTTGAAAAGTGTGCAGCCCCCGAGTCATCAGTGTGCATCATGACTCTCTTTCCCTGAGCTTGTAAAGATCATGAGCGTGGGGCTTCTGGGCGGACTTTGTGGGGGAACAGCCAGCAAAGGACGAGCCTACCTGCAAATGCTTTTGAAGCATGCTATCGCCACCTGCTGGTTGGTTTAAAATATTTGCTGGAGCAAAGGAGCAATACTCTATGAAGTATTTTTTGATTTTTCAATAGGGAAAAAAGGCTGCCAGCTGCAAATCAGAGGTTGCAAAAATAGCTACACTGTACAAAGCACATTTAACTCAACATTAAAAGTTCAAACACAATAAAGACTATATTTACACATCTGTCATAGTGCCTAAAGTGGAATTTAAAAAAGAGGTAACAAATTCTCAAAAGCATTAGCAGGAATACCTTTCATATTTTTTTTTAATGTACCTGAACAACCACACACAGACAATAAGAATGATATTATAAAATGTCCCTATTATCATGGCACTGTGAGAATTAAATAATAGTTTTTTTTAAATATATACGACAGTTAGCACGCAGCCCCACGATGCGGTGGTCCAGGGTTCAAATTCAGCTACCGCAGCCTCCCCGTGTGGAGTTTTCATATTTTTCCCCTGCGTGAGCTTTGTCCGGGCATGCCGGTTTTCTCTTACATTTAAAAAAAATACATGCATTTCAGGTTAAATGTTTGGTCCAAATTGTCCCTAGGTATGAATGGGCAAGCAAGTTGTCTGTCCCTGTGTGCCCTGCGACTGGCTGGCAACCAGTTCAGGGTGTCCCCTGCCCAATGCCCAAAGATAGCTCGAATAGGCTCTAGCAGTCACAGGCGGCGTTGAGTTAAAAAAATGTGCTCAGGGGGCTCGAGCCAGGAAAAAGATAGTGTTTTTTTTTTTTTGTATCCGCTTTGAAAAACACTGAGAGCAAACACAGAAGGTTTTTTTTTTTTTGCATGAAATTTAATAAATATCTAGATATATAAAATTAATACATTAGTTTTTAAAATGCAATTACAGCGAAAATGTAGCCAGCTATTTGAATAGTGGCCTTGAGTGCAGTACACATTTAATCTTCATGAAATATATATTGTGTTATCTATTATTTCATTGGGGGCGAGGTTTACACAAAGGACCACTGGAGAGAAGATTGGCACCAAAAAACATTTTCTTTGTTAGTACTACTGAGTGGCGGGTTGTGGATTTCAAACCTAGGCTTGTCTGAATAAATGGCCGACTTATCTGGCCAACAAAAAAATGTGCAATAAAACGTTTATAGAAATGAAATAACAACTTTTTAAAAAGGTAAAGTTAATAAAAAACATACTAATACAGTTTAAATTGGATTTCTGTACCGATATTTTTCTCTTTTTACCTTTGGGGTACATGGAGGATCACATACACACACCGGTTTAATACCTGCCCGGCTTGTGATGCAGCGCCTTTAAAAGGGGCAGGGATTGGGCCACACAGCGGGCTTTCATTCAAGGGACATGGAAAAGGACAAAAACAAGGAAAGGAGAAATGCACGTACTTACTTGGAGGGGATTTAAGTTACATAGTAACAGGTTCAATTTAGCCTAATATAGCGGAGTAAAAGTACAGTTTATTATTCACAAATGGTAATAGTAAAAAGCATAGTGATTTGAATATACTCCCAGAAGTTCAAAATGTCCCAGAACTTACACAAGTCAATGTAACAGTGTCCATTTTCGTTTGGCTGGCCCTGCACTACTACAACTACTACTACTAATTTATATTTGTGTCAAATCATCTTCAGAGGTTGAAAAATGGAACCAGCCCAATTTGACAAACTACACATATAGTTCTACAAAGGAAGGGATACAAAAATGTAATCATACATATAAAAACTTACAAGAATAAAATATTCACTTATAAACCATTACGTATCTCCTTTGGCAAAGCACAAATAATGAACAACAACATAAATGGCAGATTTTTTTTTATTTGTCTTCAGCAGTGAAAAAAAATGCGAACACTCCATAAGCCCCCAGCTCACAGAGAGACGAGCCAGGGTCAGTGTGCTCTGTTGAGGATCTATAGACATAAGTCGGCAGACAGAGATAGTTCATTGATTGGCACAACATGAGTGTTTGGACTTGAATGCATCACGGGAGCATTAGTTCGAGACAAGATGTGTGCAATCTATTGCGAGGTCAGTCTGAGGAGGAGGACAAAACAACATATTGCCGCATTCCTTTTAAGCTGTAATAATGTTAGTTTGTTGTTCAACATTATAGTGACATGACTGGTAGTGTAAAAGATGAACTTTAGCAAAGACACACGTTTGAAACCTCTTAACCTATCAATAGATGGTGAAATTTGAGAAGAAGAAAAAAAGAAGCATTGAATTGTACGTCCAAAATCTTCACTTTTGAGAAGACACCAAACACAGCATGCTCAACTATTAGCATTGCTAAGTGAGCTGGCCACTTTCAACATCTTAATTGGTCAGTGATTTGAAAACATGATGTTGCTGTTATTAGGTTAATGAAAGGGACAATGTGTAATGTTTGACCGCTATATGTTGCTGTATGGTGAAGTGCAGGGGTAGCCAACCTTTTTTAAGCTGAGAGCTTCATTGTCATTCCTGATTAGTGTGAAGTGTGAATAAATATCTATTTCTGCAATAACATGTTATTACTATGTTGTTACTATGTTATTACAATGTTGTCATTATTAGTGGTTAAAATAGGCTCAATCAAGCATTTATCATGTTATTTAGAGATCAAATTTACAAGAAAATTACAATGATATATTTTCAGAACCAGTCTGCGGGCTACTCAAGTGGTCTATGGGGCTACCTGGTGCCCCTGACCACCATTTAGAAGACCACTGGTGTAGTTCTAAAGTAAGAATACAAACCACTGTACTGAGATTCAAACCGCACCCTTTTTCTTATGTACTATTTTTTGCTCACCATTTCACATGGTTCTTTGCGTTCGGGGTATCCGTACCAGCAAAACGGCGGACATCATGTCAGCTTCCTCTAGGTGAGCCTCATTATATGTCAAATAGATAGTAACTGATCTACGGGTATCTTAAAAATGCATGTTCATATGCTAGCTCATGTATTTTTGCTCATTATTCAAATTATTTTTGTTTTTAGATAAATAATGCTGCAATTTGCGACTAGGAGGCGCTAAATAATACACAATGTCCCTTTAAAGCAGACGGTACAATATACAGAGTAATCCAACGGTAAAAACAGCATTCATTATGTTGAAGATCATTTCTACAAGCTAATAAAGAAATTGTGCTGTTAAAACGTTAATGAGAAACTGCAAGTAAAACTCAGTATTCATACCTTTGTCCAAGTAGAGTATTTTATGAAGCCGTTTTCATGACACTATTAAATAATAAACAACCTTTTTGCTCTAAGAGATTCACTTACATTTTTATAATGTGTGGTAAAGCAGAATACAGAGTTGAAAAACAAAAATAAGTAGTAAACATTCCATCTGAGGACCCGAGGGTTCTTTATGTAGTACAATACTTGTACAGCTCAATAAAAAAAAAACAATAGATAATTTGAAATTATTGTCTCTTTATCTGTAAGATACAGCAGCTGTTTGGTGGCACAACACTTAAGGAATAGCTGTCAAACTTTGCTTAACTTCACCATGAAAACAACTACGACATTTCCAGAGCTTTACTTTGCCGTCTGGATTCTTTGAGGCTATTCATAGAGGACAATAATAGGCACAGCAACTGAAATATATTTTTTCCTCCTTTGTGATTCTTCGTTCTTTTGATTTTCAAGGATGTCATTGCATGGGAACAGCAACTGCGTTCCCACACATCATCACACTGGACAATGAGTTTCTTGGAAACAAGGAGGATCTCCATCAACATTGATAAACAGTTTTGCGCAGTATCAACTCAGAAATTTTATATTTTGAAGAACAGCAAAAAAGTTTCATCTTTTTTGTCTTTGAAAGAAGTAAATAATGTGTTTTTTTTTATTTAAAGGTGCAGTGTGTAATATTTGACCACTATTTGTGTAAGGTGTTGTGCAACCAAAAAAAAGAGTGCTAAAAAGCACAAGGTAGAATACAAACTACAGAGACTCAAAGTGAGCAAAACAATGTTTTTGTCCCTCACCTTTTGCCTAGGTTTTCACAAAGAAAGAAAAAATATGTATAGAAAGGAAGTAAAGAAAACAAGAGGAAAAAGAAAAAAAGAGAAAAAAATTAAATAAGTAAAACAAAAAGGGAAAGAAAATAAAGAAGAATAAAGGTGGGAAAGGAAAACTACTTAAAAATGAAATGTTACAGAGGAAAACCGGGAAAAAACAAACAGGGAAGCAAAAGAAATAAAAAAGAAATCAAATAAATAACAAAAAGTGAAAATGACAAATATTTAAGAAAGAAGGGAAAATAATACTTGAAATGAGCAAGTCATATATTATAATACAATGGAACATTTTTTCACAATGTTCTGAATGTTTTCAGTGGCTTTTTTGTGAAAGTTGATCATTCAAAATATATGCAAAAGAGAAAAAACACAGGTTTTGAGCGTAGCCTTGGCAGTATGATGAAAGCCCGAAATGTCAACTCTCTCTGGGTGAGGTTCATCTTATGTCAAATAATTCCTTATTTCTTAATCGCCAGGTATTTTTAAAAATTCCTGTTTACATGATAGTTTGTGTATTTTTGCTTCTCATTTAAATAATCAGTCTTTTTGTTTGTTTTACCATCAAGAGGCACTAAAAGTTAAACATTCTCCCTTTAAGTTAAAATGTATACAAAGGGACACTGTGTCTTATTTAGCACCTCTTAATCGTAATAAAAAAACTATTGATTGAAAAACCCAACATTGATTTGAATTATAGTCAAAAATATATAAACTATTATACAAACATAAATATTTTAGGGGAGAGAAATTTGTATTTATGTTACATTACATGAGGCACACCAAAAGGAAGCTGACATGATTGTTTGGTATCTTGCTGCTACGGATCACCCCAAAATCCCGTACAACTAATACAGTGACGTATGGTGTTCAAATATTACACAGTGTCTCTTCAATATATATATATATATATATATATATATATATATATATATATACATTTGTGTGTGTGAGTGTGTGTGTATGTGTGTGTGTGTTTGCATGTGTTATTTTTCTATTATACAAAAATAAGATCATGAAATATAAATAAACACATGTAAAAGAACACTTTTACTTTAACTGCAACTGTGCCCAGCAGCTAGCCTTCAGATTTACATTAAAATCTATTTGAAGTCAGTTATTCTTGTTTTCACAGTTAGCGCATGATTGTGTGTTTTTCTTTTAATCAATCAAGTGTTCTTTAAATATTTGTTTCAATGGTTTGGGGAATAATTTTTATTGGAATAGAATAAAATAATTGACAATAAAGATAACTGAAAAACATTGAGGTTCTTTAGGGGGACATAGTCCAGTCCCTATTTTGGATGATAAACATTTCACAGTTAAATATTAAATATAATCTGAATTAAGGTTAGCTTCTAATGCTAGAGGCTGTACGCTAACTGCAATTTGTAGCCGCCCCTTCTTCAAAGCTAACTGCTAATGAGGTCGGTGGCTATGTCAGAGCAAATGTGCATTGAATTCAAGTCAAACGAGGTGAGAGCAGGGAAACTGATAAGTTTATTCTGTTTTTGAAATTAGACACTCAAACGGGAAATTGCACAGGATGTCAAATTGGTATCCTGTTTCGGTAAAACTAGGAATTTGAGAGAAATGGCTTTGCTTTAAAACAGTTGGAATCTCTTTTCCGAGGTTTGGCTTCTCTCACAGTTTTCTTTAAAAGTTTGAAATCCATCAATGTCTTCTATCCTTATTTTGAGTGTTTACAAAAGGTTAACTTATCAGAAACTTACAATAGAAATGCTACAAAAGACAACAAGTGCAAAATGCACTCACCCACAAATCCAATAATTTGAAATATTGCTCATCTTTGAATGATTACGTGGAATTTATTTCTTTTTTAATATTGTGGTCTTGCACAGAGTGACGTTGCGTTGTCAGTGACTTGAAGGATCCGTGATGGCCAAATCTTTCAAGTCGCTGAGTTTACGCGAGAAGGAGCTCAGCCGAGTGCTGAATGACCCCCTTTTCTGGCTGTTTTCCTCCTCCGGTGCCTTTAAACGCGCACACAAGCCCTTGCTCAAGGCCCCTAGCCGCCCACGAAAATGGTTCCCGATGAAGCAGTACACAACCGGGTTGATAGCGGAATTGGAGAAGCCCAAGCAGAGGGTGAGCGGGGTGAGATTATGAATAACCCATGGCACCCAGCAACCATCCACCCACCCGTCGCTATTCAATATGTCAATAAACGTCACACAATGGAAGGGGAACCAGCAGAGGAAAAAGGCCAGGACGACAGCAGCCACGGTCCATAAGACCCGTTCGAGCCCTCTCCCCTCCTTGGGTCTGCCTCCACCGGAGCTCGGGTTAACGCATGGGGTAGGGGGTCTCTCTGATTTACTGCAGCTGTCCTGCCTCCCCGAAAATTTACGTAATGACTTGCGCTGGTTCGCCAGTCCAGAACCGGCCAAGAGGTGTCTGCCGATCGCACAGTAGCAACAAGAGATGATGATCATGGGTAACAAAAAACCCACCAGAACCTTCATCAAGGCTAGGCTGCGGTACCAAGTGTGATCCGGGTAGAAGATCACGCACGCTTCCACGTCCAGTGTCTCTACGTAGCGTGTGTCCCTCAGTGCCACGCTCGGTGCTGTGCAAGCCGATGCCAGGACCCAGACCAAGACGCATATGATCTTAGCTCGTTTCAGGTCCCGGACGCTCTGAGAGCGAAGTGGGTACACCAGAGCCAGGTAGCGGTCCATGCTCATACAAGTGATGAAGAAGATGGAAGCGTACAGGTTGAGATTGTGAAGACTTCCGGCAATCTTGCATGCTGCTCGTCCGAAGGGCCAGCTGTACCCCCAGGCATAATAGACGGCCCAAAGTGGCAGGGACAGCAGGAATAAAAGGTCAGACACACACAGATTCAGCATAAAGGTATTGGCCACAGTTCTTCGCGAGGCGCTGGTGTGGGCCAGCACAGACACGGCCAGCGTGTTGGCCACAATGCCCAGGACGCAGACCACGCTGTAGATGGAAGGAATGACAGTGGCCACCGGTATCGACGGCCAGTCTGGGCAATCAGATCCGTTCTCGCTGGTTTTGCTCATATAAGGAGCAACGGTGGAGTTTGAGCTGAAACTGTCATTTGGGACTGCCGTCATCTTTTAGTGCACCAAAGTCAACTGAAAGAAATCAAAAGGAAAATTGATATGCCTTTAATACGTAATACATGTTTTTTCCTGAATATAAATACAGTAATCTCTCACTTTTAATGGGGTGGGTTCCAAAAAGAACCCGCAAAAGGCAAAATAGAAAGTAGAATCATTCCTCTATTTTACATTGGAATTGGTTCCAATGAAAACACCCTATTTATAGGCTCATCCATTTGTTTAACAAATAAAAATACTGTACTCTACAAACTGTCAAATTATAATTTAAAAAATAATCTTGCTGCTATATTGCACGATATATTTCAAACAGCGTTTTTTTTTTTCACTTCAGATGATATTTTGTTGCCATAACAGGATGTTATTGGAAAACTGTGATGTAAAAATAATACTCCAAAGAGTATTTTTTTTTTTTACAAATAACTTCTTTACTGTTTCAGATTGCGGAGATTAGCACTGCCCAGGAGTAATAGAATTGAACAAGAGGAAAATAGAAAATGATTTTGAAAATATTTTCAAAGTACAGTCGAACAAATAGTGACTCAGGTGCAGTTGACTGCTTGACTGTATTGAATGAGTCGCAGCATCCTGACTGCGCCCTGCAGCGTTTCTGCAGTACAGTTGTGTTTTTTTCAAAAGAAGAAGATGGTGATAAGGAGGTGTTGGCGCTGTTTGGAGTTGGAATCAGTGGGGACAAAGCGCATAGGTTTGGTCTTCGTGGGGAATAGTTTTTTTTCTTTTTTACATGATATTGGTAGGGACAAAACAATGATGTCTCTATATTGGCAGGGACTCATCCCCTCTTTCCATGCCTAAACAACGCCCTTGTTGAAAACCAAATCGTAACCAAACTTAAGTCTCAGGTGACATAAAACAAAGGCACAGCCAATATGGTCTTTTGGAACAGCACTTCAGTAGAGGATATGACTTAACCCGTTCTGTGCTGCAAAGTGACGAGACATTGATTGACCGATCATTTAAGTATAAGTAAATTTAAGTATTAATCACAATGGTAGTGCCGCAATGGTAGAGGCTGTTTAGCCAATCAGAATGCAGAACACAATGCATGATGCAAATCCGTGATGTAGGAAAATCTTGAAAAGTAAACTGCATTATTGCCATATCCTGGTTTACTTTTAAGTACTCTACTGCAGAGATTTTTAACCACTGTGCTGCGACACAATATTGACTCGTGTGTCGTGAGAGATCGTGAGAAATTATGATGTCACTTTTTACAATTTAAAATTTTATAAAACATTTATGAACCATTTTCTGCAAATATCATGTCATTGTCAAGTGCCTGCGCTGTAAAAACTGAGGGTATTATACATTATATTGTAATTAAACACACTGTTCAGGGTCATTGTATAACATTTTTGGTAAGTGGTGTGCTGCAAAGTTTTTCCAATGTAAAAAACATGCACCGGGCATGGTTCAAAAAAGGTTGAAAAACACTGCTCTACTGTATACCTGGCAGTGTATATTGTATGAACAAGAATACAAAGTGGAGTCTGAAAAATAGGGTTGGTCCTGAGGGTTTTGCCAACATAATGGGTTCTCGAAAAATTCTAAATTGCAATATAATTTGCTTGTAGCGAATGTAAATTTGGCAAGCTGTACTTTGTGTACATATTAAACTATGATGTTCTTGACAAACAGGTAGAAAGAGGGGATGTGACTGTTTAGCCAACCAGAGTGCAGAACACAATGAACAGTGAAAATCTGCCAAGTAGCGAAACCGGTAATTTTCATTTTCTCCGGTTTAATCCAATCACTCAGGTCGCAATGGAAGGTGCTAACCCCCACAGCAATTTGAAGCTTTGAGTTTACATTGATGATTAAATATATTTAAAAAAAAAACATTTATAGTACTTTTATTTGTAAAACAAATGGTTGGGCCTGTAAAATAGTTTTTTTCTTTCGTTTGAATATGAAATACAGTATTTAACTGTAAAATAATTGTAAAAAAAAAAAACTTAGTTATTTCTGGCAAAACTTCACAAATTTGGCCTAATACCGTTTTTCTATTAAATGTAAGCCCCGCGAAAAATAAATACCCTATATATGTATATATATATATATATATATATATATATATATATATATATATATATATATATATATAGCTATATATTTAAGTAGTAGCTTATTGAAGATGTTGAATATGTCACAAATGCTTGTTGGGTTTTACATCAACATGCGTTGAATACTTAAAGCAAGTTCTGAAAAATTCATAGGATGTATGAGCAAACTGTCCAATTTAATTCAATGTCTTGAAATAGAAAGCATCTGGTTTGACTGGCTTGGAGGAATACATTATTAATCGAGAAATATTCACATTTAAAGAAGGCTGACGCAACCGATTACATCACCAAAGTTTTTCAACTTCATGAAATAAGAATGTTTTGACTTAATAAAATAAGAATAAGATTTACCTTAGTCGGTGGATGGATCTGTTTTAATTCCTCATTTAACTAAAGTCCAGGTCTTGGCACGGGCCTCTGTGAAGTATCCTGAAGCTCGTCATGCCTCGAAGTGCTTGAGCACCGGACACAGTCTGGAGCTTTTCTGAAAACCAGATGAAGTTGTGGGGGGGTATTGTAGCCCCCTCATGATTGCTCAACAGGGGAAGGTGCATACACGTCATGTTGTCCTCATCAGAGGGGCCGGCCTATACCTGGACAAATGCCAGTATGCGAAAATGTATTTTCATTCTTCTAGGAAAAGGAAAATTACATAATATAGTCAAGATCCGTTCTATTATTCCAATCAGTAACTTTAGCCCTGCAGCCATGTTCAGATTTTTCGTTCAAACTATCTGTTTTCAAACGTTCCCTTACACAAAAACGTTTTTTCCCCAAAATGAATTATTTAAAACAAATACATTTTTGCTAAAAATTCCAAATCCCTTGTCTTGTTAAATGGACAGTCTGTATCATTTGTGTCCTGCAACAGAAAATGAGTGCTACAAAGCTCAAGGGAGAGGATACAAACTGCGGAGAAATCAAGTGTGACCCATAAAGCAGTTTTTTTTGTTTGTTTTTCGTTACTCATAGTAGCAAAATGGCAGAAAAAGATGTCGGTTTTCACTTGGTGAGGCTCATGTTATGTAGATTTATGCAAATTTCGCGACCTACGGGTATTAAAAAAAAGTATAATAGTTGATTTATTGGTGTTTATTATTCAAATCAATATTGTTTTTGTTTGACTGAATAGTGTTTTTTATACCACAAGAACGTGCTAAATATTACACAATATGCCTTTTAAAATACTTCAACATATCATGAATTCACAGTGATTTATACATATTTATATATTCCATCTATTATCTGCACCGCTTATCCTCAGTAGAGTCGCGGGGGTGCTGGAGCCCATCCCAGCTGTCTTCGGGCAGTGGGCAGAGGACACCCTATACTGGTTGCCAGTCAGAGGGCACACAGAAAAGAATGGGTAGGTAGGTAGGTAGGTAGGTAGGTAGGTAGGTAGGTAGGTAGGTAGGTGGTTGGGATTGGTAGGTGAGAAAACTTGCTCATTCACACATAGGGACAATTTGGACGGGCCAATCGACCTGGCATGCATGTTTTTAGAATGTGGGAGGAAACCGGAGTGCCTGGAGGAAACTTACGAAGGCACGGGGAGAACATGCAAACTCCACAAAGGAGGATTGATCTCATGACCTAAGAACAGTGCCGCACATGCGCTAACCACTCCGCTGCCCTATTTATATATTATATTCACTAATTCGCATTACTTTAGTGTACTTGTTAAATGTTAATTAAATCTTTTTATTCCAAAGTGCAAGACATGCCATTCATTCTTTCTTACCTTGAAAAACATTTTCTACGTTGCAAATGTAATGCGGAAAATTCTCTCTACATTTATTAACATACCTGTACCTACATATATTATGTTTTAAGTACATTCTAAATTTTAATAATAATTAAAATAATAATCTTAGTTATTTCTGGCAAAGTGAGGGCTCCTTTTTGTTTTATTGGATTCAAATGTTTCAGAAAATAAAACATTCCTTTACCAAAAGAAGTTTAATTTTTTTCTCTCGCATTACAATTTGACATATTTTTTATTTCATCTCAAAGATTAAGTTCAAAATGACAAAATGTCAATATTTTGGGTGCAAATCACAGAATGATAAGGCACCAAAAGCTACATTTTTATTAGTATTACTGTACTTCTTTTAACATATATATAATAGCATTAAGGTTTTACCATTTTCTTTTGTTGGACTGGAATAAAACGCCAGACCCTAAAAAAGACAAAAACCTTTGTGAAAGCCTGGGCAAATGGGAATACAAATAGCGCGGTTTAGTCATGTTGAGTCCCCATAGTTTGTATTCTTTCCTGTGCTTTTTAGCACTCGTTTTCATTTTCACTGTAAAGCGAAGTTTAGTGGTCAAATATTGCATTATTGTGTCCCTTTAACTGTTCTGTAGTTCAGAAAATGTGGGGAAAAACAAATTGTGAAAGCCCAAGTCAGATTCGGAGCTCTGCTCAAGTTTGAGGTAGCCCCAGAGGACCTTAACCTTACCGGGGCCTGCGACTCGGCCACTTGTTAATCATCCTCGCACTGTCTTACCCTGCCAGCGGTCAGATAAGCCATGGGAAATATTTACACTGTCCCAGCGGAAGCGGAGCCAGCCGCCAGGGCATTCGGGGGAGGCTCGGCCCGAGATGAACGAGGAGGAGGAGGCCAGGCTTTTATCACGGGGCGAAAAGTCGTAGAGATGGAGAGGAGGGACAAAAACAGTCAATGCGGGGATTTCCTTCAGCGCTTTTTCATTAAAGGTTCGGGTTAATGAGGGATGCACGCGAAGCTCGATGACTGATTCCATCGCAGCTCCGATGATCAATGGCGTGAGCGTCTGCTTGGCTGCACAACCTGTTCAAGCTGATACATTTAATCTAAGATTGCCAGGCGGCTTTCTGTTTACGTGTACGATGGGGAAGTGTGTGCACTCTGCTTCATTGGCCAACTATCAGAATGTGCCCTGGTCTATTAGCTGGCAGAGGGTGACTGACAGAGACCAGGATGCATTACCGCATGGCAGGCTCCAGGATAAATCCAAACACTTAAAACGTATTCAGTATAAGGATTCACTATTGCTCATTATGTAATAATGTTCTACTAGGGGTGGGTGATACTGATGTTTTGATGTAGTTATAGGTGTAACTACACAATGTATTACTATATGCGACTGCATTTGCGCATATATGGTTTAATTGATGTGACAGACCAAAATCATTGTATTCATCATGATTCAAACCCGGGTTGTGGCATTTTAAGCGCCGATACTTTACCACCGAACCACCAGTGGAACAAGACTCACAATTTAAACAGTAAACAATTATAACACTAATGGTGGTATAAAAATGATACGAAAAGTGGGATCGGTAAACCTCTGAGAATTCTGACCACATTGGCGAAATGTTTTGCTCACATTGTTTATGTGTTCTTAGTTTTTTCCCACTAGTTTTGAAAATAAAACAATAAACGTGCACATATCTGGCAGATTATCGTGCCCATTTGAAAGATTTTTTTTTAAAAATTGGCTTATTTAAACAATGATTTTTGTTATTTTGTTGGAGAAACAATTTAAAATACCTTATAATATGAACAATTAGCTTTAAAAAATTGCACTTTTCCTGCCATTGAGGTAAGATTTTTTTTTTTTAATAGTAAACATCCATCCATTATTCACATCTAGGGACAATTTGGACCAGCCAATTAACCTGACATGCATGTTTTTTGAATGTGGGAGGAAACCCTCACAAGCACAGGGAGAACATGCATACTCCACACAGGAGGTTTGATCTAATGACCTCAGAACTGTGCCACAAACGCGCTTACCACTGCGCCACCATGCTGACCTACAGTAACCATAGAATAAGCAAAATATCTGCCAGCCGAACAACAACAGTCTTAGTTTTTTTTAATTATTATTATTATTGAGTTTTTTTACAGGCCTATGTGGCATTCCTGCCTATCACCAACAAGTCAAAATGTATGTTGACATATTTAATTAATAAAATAGTCCAACGACATTGTGTTTGTTTGTCCATCTGTTTGTCATTTGGCAAGCTAATTCCTGGTTTATGAAGGAGAATGAACAGATGGTCAATTATGCAATTATGATTCTTGATGGGTGGGCAAGTTTCATTGATGCCTTACGGAGTGGAAAACCTTTACCCTCATACGGAGTTGTTTTTTAATCATAATTACCCACACCCACTGCAGAAAGAAAGAAAAAAAAAAAGAAAGAAAGTGCAAGAGAGAGAGGGAGAAAGAGAGAGAGAGAGATAAAGAAAGGAAAAAGGAAACTATATGCTAACTCTGACCGGTGTAATCTCATTTACCATCAAGTCCATTAAAATGTATCTTTAAAGTCTTAAATAATCAATGGTACGGAGAAACCAATACATTCAATATTAGAGCTTTTTTGTGTAAGGAATTGAATTTTCTACTCACATGTGGCCAAGAAATAAATGTGAAATGATCTGCATTTATATAGCGCTTTTCAAGTCAATGACTTCCCAAAGTGCTTTACATTGTGCTTCACATTTCCCAATAGCGGCCGTGATCTGTGCAGCCATGTAAGGCGCTAACCTGCTTATTGGGGGTAATTGGGGGTTCAATGTCTTACCCAAGGACACTTCGACATGTAACACGGACAAGCCGGGATTCGAACTGGGATCCCTTAATCCTAAAACAATCGCTCTACCTCCTGAGCTACTGCCGCCCAAAATGTATACAGAAGATGGAGAAATTCAAAACCAAACACTGTCTGAAAACTTCGTGACAGAGGATCATACGACTACAAACTGTGAATTACTAATCCAATCGTACAAGCAGCAAACAAATGCTACTTTTGGATGAGAGCGTGTACATAAAAGTTAATCCCTTTCAGACAACATGTTAGCCACAATCGCAATAAAAATGTTCCTCAAACAAAGTTCAAACAAATAACTCACTGTCACGCTTCCTAGATGTGGTGTGACGGGCTTCTAGTTAGCACTGTTTAGCGTAAGCCACATTGAGAAGTTTGACGCCATCCTCTATCTGCCTTCATGAATATTAATTATGAAAGATGGTTTATTTCGTGCAGTTGGCTAATAGATATTCAAGTAACAGTTACTAAAAGCAAAAGTATCTCTACTGTAAAGATACAATAGACCAAATTTCTCAGAAGGCTCCTAAAGACATGAGTTAAAGTAAAGTAATATAACTGAAAAGGTAAAATCTCATTTTTTGTTAGGAAAAATGGCAAATTATTTCATCATACTTACAACTATATAAAAAATGTGTATCATATTTGTTACTTTTTTCAAATATCTAAATATATAAGGGCAGCCTGGCAGCTGAGTGGCTAGCGCATCCGCGGCACAGTTCTGAGGTCATGCGATTGTGCCCTTCCTGTGTGGAATTTGCATGTTCTCCCAGTGCTTGTGTGGGTTTCCTCCGGGCACTCCGGTTTCCTCCCACATTCCAAAAACATGCATTTCAGGTTAATTGGCCGGTTTAAATTGTCCCTAGGTGTTAATGAGCAAGTGAGTTGTTGTTTCTGTGAGCCCTGCGACTGGCTAGCAACCAGTTCAGGGTGTCCCCTGCCCAATGCCTGAGGACAGCTGAGATAGGCTCCAGCACCCCCGCGACCTTACTGAGGAAAAGCGGTGCAGATAATGGATGGATGGATAAATATATAAATCTATCTACCTCCCTACTGACCTAGCCATCCCAACTTACCACCTAGATACCTACCTACCTGTCTCAAACACCCACCTACCTACTTACCCATCCGAACCACCTACCTACCTACCTACCTCAACCACTCACCTACCAATCCCAACCACCTACCTACCTACCCACCAATCCAAAGAACCCATCTACCTACCTACCCCAACCACTCACCTACCAATCCCAACCACCTACCTACCTACCTACCTACCCCAAACACATTTACCTACCAATCCCAACCACCTACCTACCAACCGGCCTACCTGCGTACCTACCTACCTACCTACCTACCTACCTACCTACCTACCTACCTACCCATTCTTTTAGATTGAATCATTCCTTTGGCATTTTAGCACTAGATTTCTGTTGCATGTGTACTACTGTCTCCAGGGAACATAAAAAAAGGCTCACACAAGTGTAGAAATATAAGTGGCAAGATGACAAGTACATTAGAGTTTCTAGTTTGAGGAATAGTTGCCTTACAGATTCCCAACTTGCAGTTTGGCTAAATAGTACCTGCAAAACACCAGTGTCAACATTTAGAGTGAAGAAGCGACTCTGAGATGCTGGCGGACTGGCAGAGAAAAAGCCATATCGGAGACTGGCCAACAAAAGGAAGAGATTAATATGGGCAAAAATAATACGGGCATTGGAAATTGTATAGAAAAACACAAAATTCTCTGGGTGACCCTAAACCTTTGAACGGTAGTGCAAGTAAATATATGAATTTGCCACGCGACTGGCCAAAACTTCATCTACTCAAACATTCCATTCCTCCCCAAAAATGTCATCATGGTATGCTAGCCTACCTCTGTTTTCCTTTCACTTGTTTTTGGCTTGAGCTGCCCTTTTGACCTTTGTCAACATTTGCAATCTGACTTTTTCCTATCTGCAGACAATCAATGAGCAGCCTGCTTCACTTTTTGGTGGAATTCAAAGCATTCGAGCATGATTGCCCTTGCAAGCTTGTCGTCCTCGGGTCCCGGCTCCGCTCGGACTCCGAACAGATCGGTTCTGGTTGCAGTCTCGGTGGTGGAGGCGCTGAAAGCAAACACAGATAAAGAAGGGCCACGGAGCAGGGAGCAATAAACTTAAACGTACTTCGTGAACATTTATCATTCTGCAGCTTATCTGAATTTTCTTTCCGCTCATTGCACTCATTAAAAATTCATTGTTGGAGGCTGTTGCTCCCATGTTAATTGCCTAATTTACTTTTTGTTTGTTTGTATTAAAGACCAATGAAGAATCTTGCACTAATAGGGAGTGTGCAGTGGCCTGAACAGACATCTTGAGACAAGTGCTAAGGAAGTAATAACGATTTCGCACGTATGTGCATTTCTCTAAAGGGACAGTGAGTATTACTTAGCACCTCTCGGTGGTAAAAAAATAAAAAATAACATTAATTTACTTATTCTTAAGAACAGAATAAACTTATCATTAAAACAAAACAATAGTGAAGGAAAAATACATAAACCGTTATATACATGTGAAAATTTCAAAATACTAAAAAAACATTTATAGGTCGAGACATTTATTTAGCTCACGTGATGGAATAAATTGGTCTTTATTTTACATGATATAGGGCTCACCTGGAGGGAGCTGACAAAAGTCATCTTGCTGCTACATGTACCCAAAGAAACAAAAACCTTGAAAAAGGCTTAGCAAAGAAATGAGAAGAAAACTGGAGCAGTTTGGCCTTGTTGAGTCTCTGAAGTTTGTAATCTTCCTTGTGCTTTTTAGCACAGGTTTTCAGTTGCAAGATACAATACTTGACATCTAGTGGTCAAATACTACACATTCTTCCATGTGTTAATATAGTAAAAAAAGAAACATGGACATGCGTTGAATGCAATAACATATTCAGTGTTGACATTTAAGCTACAATAGTTTATTAAGGACATCATGGATCAAATTGAACAGTGGCACTTTTTCCACAACTCTGGGAAGTTTCAGTTTCATAGTGTTTTTCTGCCGTTTTTCAAAGATAATGTTAAATATTTTCCCAAAATGTGGACATTTTGCACTAGGGGTAAATATTGTAACTCTTCCAAAAGGCCCTGTAAGTCATTATTGACCTGAGTTTAGTGTTTTAATGACTATTTAAAATATACACACTGGGTACAGCATTTTTCCAAAAGTACTTATTCTTAACGAGGGTTGAAGTGTCGGGAGATTTTGCACTACTTTGTGTCTATCTGTGCATGACATGGAGCCATGCATGAGTTTTCAAACTTTTAAGTCGAATGTTTATACTGTAAGTTGTGCACCCGCTATTTGGTTTATGTTAAGGTCCTTCATCGCCTGTTAAGACCCTGGGAAGACAGTGACCACAAACCAGACCCCTTTCCTGCAGAAAACGTGCCTCTTGGGGCAAGGGGTGGGAGGTCAGGACTGTAAAATCCACTTCCTCTGCACGCAAGAAATAACCAATTGCAAAGTGGACAATATGTCCTGGACACAAAGTTCTTGGAAACCAATTAGGGCTACTGTTTGTGTGGTGGAACCGGCCAGGAGGCCATGGGGGCGAGAGGATGGTTACACGCAAGTGGAAGCAGAGCGGGGCGTGGAGAGAGATGGGAAAAGGTTACACTCAACATCCCATCCTGCTTGGGGCTTTTGAATGTCCAGGGCAGCATCAAGTATAAAAGACGGAGAGACATATTCAGTCAATTTTCAACATTCTAGGAAGTCTTTTTTGTGTTGTTAATCATCCATTATATGCACCGTTTATGCTCAATAGGGTCGCGTGGGTGCTGGAGCTCATACCAGCCATCTTCGGGCAGTGGGCAGGTGACACCCTGAACTGGTGGCCAGCCAGTCGCAGAGCACACAGAGACAGACAACTCACTCGCTCATTCACACCTAGGGACAATTTGGACAAGCCAATTCACCTGACATGCATGAATTTGGAATGTGGGAGGAAACTGGAGTGCCCGGAGGAAACCCACGCAGGCATCGTGAAAACATGCTAACTCCCCACTGTGAGGCTGCAGTAGATGGACTTGAACCCTGAACCCCCGCACCGTGGGGCTGTGTGCTAACCACCCATCCGCCGTGCCGCTGTTGTTAATCAATTTGAAACAAAAACATGAATAATGGGTAATACTGTAACTATTGATTTTTCTGCATGTATCACGTAAATGCAGGGACTACTTAGAAACAAAATACTGCCGGTATCCGGGGTTCATAAAGCCATGAAAACAAGCACAGTAAACAGAATATGTTTTTACTCAGACTGTTAACAGTCCGATTAAGAGGGTATGGAAGGGCTGTTCATAGTAATAGTTCATGTTCATGTAAATAGAGCTCATATTCGATTTCTTTTTTTTTGGTTCTTCGATTATTTCTTCTCTGTTGGTTTTGCAATGCACTGATGTGCGAGACGTTAGTGTCCAGTAAGGCTCAGTCAGACTTGCAAATAAATTGACCAATATCTCATTCATCATTTGATTGGCAGAGCAAGTAAGCAATATAAAAAGAACAACAGTTGAAAAAACCTTTTGTTGTTTTACCTTAACATATAAATTAAGTCTATATTTGTTTTTCCTTTCGAATAAAAGTATCAATAGATAGGTGGACCTCCATTATGAAAAACTCAATGCAACGAGAAAATAATTACTGGTTGCTTGCGAGTACTGTTACTAATTCTATACATTGAGGCTGATGTCTGTGTCAAATCAGAATTCCTGGTCTCACTATCGCCCTCTGCCGTGAGACAGAAGTATTGAGTGGATCTACAGATGCTGAGTACAATATTGTGCAGTCACTGCCGTAAAGACTTTTGGGATATAGAACAAAAATGATTGCCACACTGGCTAACTCACTTAATGGGCCTCACATGGAATGAACTATTTGCAGATTTTTTATTTTATAATCCGTCACTAGGGCAAATATACCAAGGATTTATACATTTACTGTGTAAATCTTTGCTTCCGGCAAGCAACATTCTGGCACACAAGCAAACGAAGCATATTTTTGGGGCTAAGGAGACTACAACTAGAGTACTTTATTAGTGTGAGTGACATAAATAAAATAATATTTTATGTAATGCCAAAAGTGAAATGTAGAAACAACATGTATCTGCGTATTTGCATTTACACTAATTCCTTCAGTGCTTATTTGAATAATAAGGAAAATATATAAACTATCATGCAAACATGTATTTTTTTAAATACTCATAGGTCGAGAAATTTGTTATTATTTTACATGATATGCAGCTCACTTAAAGGGACCTGCCATGATTATCCGCCACGCTGCCGCTATAGATAGCCCCTAAAAAAACGAAACCTTGTCAAAGGTTGTGCAATATATGAGGCGAAAAATCATTTGGTATGGTCATTTTGAGTGTCTATAGTTTGTATTATTTAGTGGTGGGCTGTGAGGGCCAGCAAGACCTTCTCTGCTGGCCTAAAAAGGTATTTGAATCATGTGATGTTAATTACATTTTGTCCGCCAATGCTTAGTAAATAATTCAAAATTGTCTGTCAGCTTCCTTTAATTGATTCTCGCTAGTTGTGCTGCTTACAGATGTGTGCTTTCATATTTAAGCATTTAACCAATCACAGGACAAACATTTGTTGTTGCTAGGCTCAGGAATCTACTATGAGACCTTCACAAAAATCCTGAAGGCCGCGTTCCATAACATCGGTCTTTGAAAAGATGTTGGTTTAGCCGATCAGATTCTTAGTTGGCGGCTGAGCATCCGCTAGCGAGTGTTGCCAAACGTCACCAGTTTCACATACAATGATTTAATAGGGGGTGGTAATCTACTAAAGCCATTACGTCAACATTCGTTTTAGTAAAAATGATAAATTGCACAAGGAAATACAGTACATTGTGTTGATTAAATAAGGAAAGGTTACACAACTCCGACGCAAGAGAGCCTTCGGCAAGTGGAAAAAGATTTTGTCTGCCACTTTCAGCCTGGAGGTAAGTTCTTAAGCCCGAGACAAAGCCCAACTCTTTTCGGATTTCATCCTGGGTTGGTAGGTTGAGGTCGGGCCAAGCTTCTCTCTCACTGCCTTTTTTTATTATCCACATGTCATTTTCCTTGTTTAACCTAAATTGCGTTAAAAGTGAATTTCCCTTCGGGGATGAATAAAGTATCTATCTATCTATCTATCTATCTATCTATCTATCTATCTATCTATCTATCTACAAAAGACAGGCTTTACTTGTCGTGCGTTTGTATGAATGGTTAAACATTTTAATGAAAAATACAAATCAAATGAAAACATATTGAACTTGCTGCTGACTGAAAATGACATCATAGTTCCTCAGGTTTTATTAGTGACCAAATGTAAGCCAGTTAGATTTTTCGGCTTAATTTGTTTTCAAAGTAATATTAACCCAAATGTCACGTTTTGACTACCGAGGCGAAATACAACATATTCGTCGAGAAAATATTTGA
This sequence comes from Urocampus carinirostris, assembly GCF_059441175.1. NCBI lineage: Eukaryota > Metazoa > Chordata > Actinopteri > Syngnathiformes > Syngnathidae > Urocampus > Urocampus carinirostris. The sequence continues at coordinate 7,144,533 of NC_142357.1, read as the reverse complement.
CAAGGAATGTAAACAAAAGGTTGCTTTCAAAAAAACTCGTAAGGCTCGAGTAAAACAGTGAATTATATATTTCATATTTTGGTGCAAAAACATTCCAATCAATCCCTGCAAATGTTATCTGCAGATCTCATGTGACTTTTGGCCCACTCTTGAACAGACTTCTGCGGCTGGAGGGTCTGGTCACAGGATCAATGTTTCACCTCATTCCAAAGAGGTTTTTTTAGATTAGGGCTCATACATGGACAAGTCAGACAAGTGCAATGTTGTCATTTAACCATTTGGGTTAGCTGGATTTTGGGTGTTTAACCAGAGATTCCCTTTGACAGAAAAAACTCATAATCAATACATTTTCGGGGAGTGTACTTATTTTTCGACTGTATGACCATAGAACTAATGTGTGTTACTTAAAATCTCCATTTGTGTCATGTGATTGCTTTTTCTCTAATCAGTCTTAGTTCAGTGGTCTCAAGCGCAATTCACTTTGGGTCTGACGGAGCAGATTTCTGCGTGTGTGTGCTCGGCCAAATCAAGTTATCCACGGAAAAAAAAGTCTACGGTTAAAAAAAAAATCATCTGTTCTTTTATATATTTTATAAAATTATCTACACAAAATGACATCTAAAAATGTAAAGAATTAGAAATTAATGTGGAAAAAAAACAGTAAAAAATGAATCCATGATTTCCGTGGGCTTCACTTTCTTTGATTGATTATAAGACACTTTTATTGTTTTCCCTATTTTCATCAAATACAAAGTTACAATGAATTCAAATTCTGCAACTTTGATAAACAATTGAGAAAACAGAAGGAACACAAGGGCTGACGGAAAAAAGCTGGAGTTCGTTCCATCCTGTTGACTGTCGAAAATCTTCACAATTGATCAAATCATGTAACCAAATTGTTATAACAAGGTATTGTATGTAAAATGAAGCATAGCTAATCATTGAGAAAAAAATAAATTATTTGACCACTAGACGTCAAGTCAAGTCATTTTATTTTTGTATAGCCCTAAATCACAAAGAGTCTCAAAGGGCTTCACAGGTTATTACACTATATTACAGACGTCACTGTATTGTGTTGTCAAAACCTAAAACAATTATTAAAATCCACATCGAAGAATACAAACTACGATGACAATATTTCTTCAAATTGTTTGTGCCAGCTAATTGCAAGTTGTTGTTTTTTTTTAATTTTTGGTGACCCTAGCTGCAAGACAGGGGAAAATTAGCTCACGTGATGGAAAATAAATGTCTCGACCTATAAATGTTTTTTTAGATGCAAGTTTATAGGATAACATATGTAATTTGCCTATCATTCAAATCAATATTGTTTTTGTGTGTGTATTTTTTGTTGATTTGGGTCACACCTTATAAGGTTAGAATGGTGGAGCCAGACCAGTTGAGATCAACTGGTCTAGATGAAGAAGCCTAGATCAAGGAAAATAATGCCTTATACTACAGTCATAGTGGGGTTGACAAAAATACATTAAACGTTTATTTTTAAATGGATTTATTCTCTTGATATATTGACGATTTAGATGAGTGTTGAGTACTTGGCCGTGGATAGAAGTGATTAACATTAGATTTTAAATTAAAAGTAGTGTTAACAATGCATACTACAACAACAGATTAAAGTCTGACACTCTAACAAAATATGTTAATGAAAACAAATTTAGGGTTTGTTTAGATTGTTTAATTATTGCCATGAAGCTCACAGAGAATATAATGGGACCACTTTCTTCTGTCGATCAAACGGTAATGATTGAAAGTACCATACACAGCACATTTAACTAAAAAAGTAATATTATTACTTTATAAATTGTATACATTCAAAATGATAAAAATTATAACATTAAGTGTTGTCTTATATTTTAACTACACTTTTGACTCTAAGAATTTCAAGGTGAAGAAACTTTATTTTAAGCCAATTTGAAAAAGGACGTCAAAATGAGGGCGGCTGGTGGTTAGCACGCAGCCCAACGGTGCAGAGGTTCAAGGAATCAAGTCCAGCTATTGCAGCCTCCCTGTGTGGAGTTTGCATGTTCTCCCTGTGCTTGTGTGGTTTTCCTCCGGGCACTCCGGTTTCCTCCGACATTCCCAAAACATGCATGTCAGATTAATCGGCAGGGCCAAATTGTCCCTAGGTGTGAATGAGCAAGTGAATTGTCTGTCTCTGTGTGCCCCGCGGCTCGCTGGCAACCAGTTCAGGGTTTCCCCCGTCCACTGCCCATAGATAACTGGGATGGGCTCCAGCAAACCCATGACCGCACTGTGGATAAGCGGTGCAGATAATGGCTGGATGGATTTCTTTCTGCCTTTTATACTCGATGTTGCGCTGGACATTCAAAAAAGTTGGGATGGGATGTTGAGTGTAACCTTTTTCCACCTCTTTCGACCTGCGACTGGCTGGCCAGTTCAGAGTGTCCCCTGCCTACTTCCTGAAGATAACTGGGATAGGCTCCAGCACCCCTGCGATCCTACTGAGGATAAGTGGTACATAATGGATGGATGGATGAATGTTAAAGTAAAAAATACAAATTACAATGTGCAGTTATTGGACTATAAAAATGTGCTTGAAAAGATAATTGCTTCATTGTGCAGTTATGGATATGGTCAATGGTTTGCAATTATATAGTGCTTTGCAATTATATAGTGCTTTTGCAAGTCACTGAAGACCTCCTAAAGCGCTTTACAATTTGCTTCACACTCACCCATGCAAGACAACTACCTGCTTATCAGGGGCATTGAGGGTTTAGTCTGCCCCAAGAACACTCCCGCCATTTTACTCTTTTTAAGTCGATTCTGTTTTCAATATCAAAGTCAAAATATCGACCAGCAGTGCACAATAAAAGTAAAAATGACATCCTATGATACCCCCTTTGAAAGTTTAGATTTATTTAGTGTTCTTTTTCAGTTAACTTAGCATTATTAGAATTTTTTTTTTTAAATCACAGAATTTTCATTTGTAATTATTACAATTATTAGGTAACAAATTAATGTGCTTAGCGTCTGCAGATGCAAACGGGGCATGTAATTCTCTTACCTCACGGCAGAAGGTGATATTAATACCATGGATTCTGATTTGGCGTACACCTCAGCCCAAAACGACAGAATAAGTGCTAGCAAGCAAGACAAGCCATGCAGTTTTCCTAATGCATGACCTTTTTTTCTTCATAACGGGTGATTATCTATCTACTTTTATTCTAAAGGAGCAGTGTATAGACTTAATTTATTTAAAGCTAGACCAAAAATGTATACTACCGATTATATATTGCTTTCTTGATCCACCAATTAAATGATGAAGAAGATGTAGGTTCATCTATTTGTGAATCGGACTGTGCCTCAGAAGATGTGTACATAGCTGCACATTACTAGATTGTTTATTCTTTTGCCATTTCTTTCCCTCATTTTTCTCCCGAGTTATTCCCAATGTTGCTAGTGCTTTCTTCCGGTTTCCCCCATTAATGTATTGTTGGAGAACCACAATGATTTGCTTGGGATTCTGTCAGCTTAAAATTTGAAATAAAAATCAAATCACCTCAAAACATCCCCACAAGTAAAGCTAACGACAAAAAGTGATGCCACAAGTTTCCCTGTTCCCAGACGCTTGCATCCACGAAGGATGAGAAAATAGGATTTCAAGATGTTTTCACCTAAAATCTTTTTCACTCGTTTCCCCCGGGGTCACACGTCTGAGAGCAAACGCAGAGTAACTTAGGGTCACGAAGGGTTAACCTCAAACTGATGTTTAATTCCTCCGAGGAGCCGTAAAGATGCGACAAAGATGCTAACAGTTTGCATGTGTGGCACCAACAACTCAGTTTTCCAAAACATTGATGAGTGCTTCATGGTGCAGGTTTTTCCAACTTCCAGTGGAAAAATTCCATTTGTGTTGAAAAGGTTTACATGTAATAAGAGTCGAAGAGTGTATGACAAGGAGAGGGTTCAGAGTCCTGACAGCCTCAGGAAGCTGTCCTTGAGCGTGCTGGTTGTGGGCCTGAGAGACTGCAAACTTTCCCCTGATGGCAGCATGTTGAAGAAGCAGTGTCAGGAGTGGGTGGGGTTACCTACAATCCTGGTGGCTTTGAGGGTGAGGCAGGAAGGGAGCAACGGGGGGCACCAATGACCTTTTCTATTGTTCTCACAATACATTGTAGGGTCTTTCAGCATGACAGGGTGGAGAACCTCTTTGTAGAATAAAGCATTATGGGGCTCGGGGAACTTGTGGGCAAAATACAGGCATTGTTGGGCATTTTTGTTTAGGGATGTGATGTTGTGGCTCCAGGATAGGTCTGCGTTGACACACCCAGGAACTTGGTACTGCTCACCCTCTCCACAGCAGCACAGTCGATCGTGAGTGGGGCATGATCGATGTGCACCTTTCTGAAGACGACAACAATTTCCTTGGTCTTCTCAACACTCAGGTGTTGATTGTTGTCCTTACACAACTGTGCCAGCCTGCTCACTTCACTCCTGTAAGTTGTCTTGTCACCGTTGTCAGCTCCCTGTTATCTCGCACTTTTTGTGATTTATTGTTTATATTGTCTGCTTCTATCTTCGGTGTTTTTCGTGCAGTTTGACAACTACACTTTGGATTACTTTCTATCTTATGGAAATGGGTTTTAACGCACAAAAATCGAGGAATGAACTCCTTGCCCTGAAGAATTCTCGTGCCGGCGTGACGAGGGGGCCCTATCGTGGATGGAGAGCCGGAGCTAGCTAAGCGGCTAGCGGCGTTATAAGTCTTCGGTACCAGTAAAGGTACCAGGGAGTAAAGTTGCTGTTTTACGGAAACGTGGCTCAGGTCTAACATCCCGGACGCTAATGTGGAGCCCCCCGAAGCTACTCGGACCGTAACTCTCCGGAGCTATCCGGCTTCAGCGCTGTTAGACAGAGACACGAAAGCCTGCGGGAAACTGAGAGGAGGTGGACTCGCTAACACGAGGTGGTGTATACCTGGGCACAAAGATTTCCATCTGCCGTAGGGGCGTCGAACTTTTGGAATAGCGTGTTATGTCATCCACTGCGCTGTGGCTAAACTACACCAAAGCACCCCGAGGGCTTCCTGTTGATCTGTTAATAAACAACAAGAGAGACTGCTGGAAGTGTGAATTTCCCTACGGAGATGAATAAAGTATCTATCTATCTATCTATCTATCTAATCCGCCATTGTAGTGTCGTCAGCAAATTTAATGAGGAGATTGGAGCTAATTGTTGGGGTGCAGTCACGGGTCATTAGTGGAGAGAAGGGGGCTCAGCAGGCAACACTGGGGGCGTCGTGTTCAGTATAATGATGATCTAGGTGTTGCTGCTGACCCGAACTGCCTGCGGTCTCCCTGTGATGAAGTCAAGCAGCCAAATAAACAGGGCGGAGCTGAGTCCTAGCCGATCAAGTTGGTGGATGAGGTTCGATGGGATTACTGTATTAATTGCTGAGCTGAAGTCAATGAACAGCATTCTGACATTGGGGTCTTTGGACTTGAGGTTGGTGAGGGTTAAGTGGAAAGTAATGGAGATGGCGTCGTTGGTCGGGCGGTTTGACAGATATGCAAACTGGACAGGGTTCAGGGGGGCAGGGCGGACTTGAAATCTTTGAGCTCCCTGGCAAGGTCTCTCAGGACCCAACTAGGGATGTTATCAGGACCTGGGGCTTTACGAACATTTGTCCCCTGTAAGGATTGCCTTACACTGTACGTGGAGAAAATCAGCACTTGGTCGCCAAGAGGAACAATGGTCTTCTGTGCTGTGGTGGTGTTGTCTGCTTCAAAGCGGACAAAGAAGTGATTTATGCTGTTTAGCTGCAGAGAGGGCTTGTAGTCCGTGATGTTCTGGATCCTCTGCCACAGGTTCCTGGTGTCTTTAGTGTTGTTAGAGTGTTAAACGCTCTACAGTACTTATTACTGAACAAAGTTACGAAATAACGCGTTAGTCCCAACACTTGCTGCGTTCCAGGAAAAATGGCAATAAATCCACAACATTCGGAATAATAGAGGGTTTATACACCTTTTTCATGGCAAAATTAAACCACTTCATAAGGTCTCTCGAAACAAATCATCCAATTTCTCTAGTGCCATTTAAAGAAATAAACTCGGTATGAAAAGATCATATATCCTGTTTTTTTAGGTCACTGAGTGTTGCCTGTAGGAAAAGGAACAAGAAAAATGGATGAATCCTCTGTTCTTTTTCTTACTGACAGCACTCAATGACTTTAAACCGTAGAGAAAGCCACATTAATTCTTCTAAAGTATGACTTATATGTGAACTAAGGCAGGTTTGCGTAACTTTTTAGCAGACTTGTTTTATTTTTCTTAATTTAATGTGTGGTCTATCGAGTCTGACTGCCAAGAAACATAGCACACAACTTCAAGCATTTCCAAAAACTTGCCAAAAAGTTGAAGCACTTTTCAAACCTTGAAAACACATTAAAATTCAAGCATTTTTCTGGGATTTCAAGCACTCGTATGAACCCTGATTATAGAAAGAGCTTGATGCGCTAACATGAGTGAAGACTGTGCATCAACGTCTCAGTTTGATGCTGCCTCTGTTGCTCATAAGTGACATGAGAGATTGATGCAGCTGACAGCCGGCACGGCACCGAATGAAGCCTGTGGCAACGCTCAGCGTCCCACTCATTGAGATCAAGATGGTGATTGATGGGGCTAATATTAGTTCCTTCAACTCTGCCTTTAAATGTCCTATGGGGAGATTATTTTGATGGAATTCTTTTGATAAGGGATGAATTGTGCATTGAAAACCGTCATCATTACCATATGTCTATGAGGAAGGAAAGAAAAGTCAACTATTGGAGACAGTATAAAAACTATAATAATAATAAGGGTTAAAAACACATGTCCCAAATGCTGCAATGAACTTTAATGTTGATGCCATCTGACTTTAAAGTTGATTTGGTAGCCAGAAGCCTAAACTCAGGTTCCCTCGGTCATCTCCTCTATCCTATCCCTCCCGACCTTACCTTGGTCACACACTTCCGAACTCAATTTTCCTCCTTAAAGCTTGGGTAGCTTGTCTTAATTTCCCTCCTATAACGACCTTCCCTTCCCACGTCTTCTTGGCCCGATACTAGTTTTTGTCTTCCATGGCGCATATTGTTATCCCAGTGTACCAATTCCTCGCCTGCCCTTCTGGAACCAGAGTACCACCTGATGAATCGTTGGACTGTTGCCTTCTTTGTTTGGACTTACTGGAACACTGACCCCTTGCGTGAATCTTGAACCCCGATTGTTGCCTAACACCCTGACTTTCCGTGTACCGAACACTGCCTGAAAAAAAGATCCCCGTATGCTGTAGTGATGGGTCTAGGACCAGTGTTCCCTCTAAGCTACGCGCGTGCGCAATTGCGCACTGCTCGCACATTCTCAGCGCACAAGAAAATCTAGCCAGCGCACAAAAATGAGGGCTCAAAATGACTAATTAAGAAGCGACTTAGTTACAGTGCATGAAGGTAAAAATACATGGGTTCCCCTGACGTTGTGTCCTAAATGTGGTATTTTGAAGTCAATGTCGAACAAAGTTGAAAAGTAAAGTCAGTAGAGTTTGTCGGCGAACCGGCTGCTTCAGCCCGGCTCACTACAAGGACTTTCGGGTCCTAAACGGCTCTTCAGGTTGTTTTTGCTTCTTTAATCCCAACATGACCAAATATTATGTAAAATTATGCACAAAATGACTTAAAGGAATAGGGGAATAGAACAAAAAAGAAAAAAATACCAAAATGAAAAGTAGTGAAAGCTGGGAAAAAAAGAAACAAAAAGAAAAAAAAGGAAAAAATTAGAAAAAAGACAGAAAAAAAGAAAAGAAAGAAATGTAGGAAAAAAGTAAATAGAGAACAAAAAGAAAAAAGTAACAGCCCGGAAAAAAAAAAACACAATGAGTGTTTTTTTAAAGGAAATTTAAAAAAAAAGTAGAAAAAAACACGGGAAGAAAAGAAGGGAAAGTTTGTGTTGCATTCAAATAATTTCCAATTATATCATGTGAATCTTGTTGCCAACATTGTACTTCACCTAAAAAATGTGATTAAGTACAGTTCTGTATCTTACAACCGACTAAATAAGCCCCCATCATTTTTAATATTATGCGACAAAATATGTCAGGAAATAAAAATAAATGGATATCTTGTGAAAGAATTGTAAGAACAAACGACGTTTGTAGGCCGTACAACCTTTGAGTCAATTCATTCAAAAGAGAAAAATAATTTTGCATTGCCGGAAACTCAGCAAAATCTAACTCAAGTTTTGGACATGTTTGATAATAAATTATCTTGCCACACTTGGGATTATGGTTGCTCACTGTTGTTTCAAGCGTTGCTCACCGACTTTGTGTGAACGCTCAGACCCGTGGAAAATTAGAGGGAACATTGTCTAGGACTAATAAGACGTTGGTTCAATTGTTTCAAACAAAAGGTTCACTACTCAGTGTTAACTTTCATATAGACTCTTAACTCACTCCTGCTGCAATAGTGCAATATTGCAGTTTTATTTAATATTGTGATGTTGCAATAAAGTCCTAACGAATCAATATGGTTAAAGGTGGTGTCTGCAATTTGAAACTTTTTTACTCTCTGCTGCCTACAAAAGACACGGTGTCAATTTCCATACATTCGCTGATGACACCCGGCTGTACCTTACCATGTCCTCTGATGACAAAAAGCCTGTTGAACCTCTTTTAAAATACATTTTAAATGTTAAATCATGGATGGCAGAGAACTTCCTACAGCTCAACCAACAATCTGTTCTGAAAGTCATTAAGAAACGTTTCCCAATGCCACTATATAAATGCAAACCATTGACCATATCCCTGACTGCACAATGAAGCATCATCTTTCCAAGCACATTTTATGGTAATTTGGTCAGATAAATGCACCAAGTTTTAGACCTTTCGACTGTGTTAAAAATGTGGGCGTTATTTTTTTCCTTCTAGCCTCAATTTTATTCTGGATGTTCAAAACATGACTAAAATTGAGTTTTATCATCTAAAGCAGCGCTCTCCAACCCGTTTTAAGTCAGGAGTTAATTTTTGTTACGAATCTGCGCTAAGGACACCCAGATTAATATGCATTTGTAAAATTACAATTTATGTTGGTACTATGTTATGACCAGTTTAATTATTAGAAGTAGGGCTAAATACTCAGCCAAGCACTAGAAAATAGTTTGTACTAAAAATTAACAATAACTCAGCACTGGTGAGCTATTTTCACCAGTGCTGGGCATCACGGTGGAGACCCCTGATCAAGAGAATATAGCCAGAGTCCGCCCATTTCTCCTCAGGCAAAAACGGAGGTGCTGATGCATGCTTTTAAATCCTCTCGTGTAGATTATTGCAATGTCCTGCTCTTTGGTCTTCCCCCCCAAAAAATTTGCCAGATTCCACTACAAAATTCAGCAGCACGTGTGCTTGCAGGGGACAGGGGGAGAGATCACATCCTGTATAAGCGATTTTAAAATCTCAGAATTGGCTCCCCGTGCATTTCAGTATAAATTTATTTTCTTAAATGCCTTACACTCTTGGGCCATCCTAGCTGTCTGATTTGCTTTTATTAAATCAGGCCTTGCGGTCCCTGAGATCCTTTGGAGGCGGTTTATTAACTGTTCCTAGGGTGAGGACCAAAACCTATAGTGAATTAGCATTCAGTCACTTTGGTCCTCACCTATGGAACGGTCTGCCAGAGAATACCAAGTCTGCAGTCACCCCATATATTCCTAAGAGGGGGTAATTGATCATTTTCACTTGGTTTGATTTGTTAAACACTTAACCTTTTACTGTAACATACTTTACGTCTTATTTCTTATTTTTATGTTTTTGTTCTGCAGTTGTTTCACATTTTTACTATTTCATTGTTTCCTCGTGAGGGGTTTTGTGACAGGTCACATGACACTATGTCATTGACACACTTCAAAACGAGTCTTCATTTTCCACACCCGTTTCAACTCAACACAAGCTTCCGAAGGTGTGGTTAATTTTGCTGAGCTAATCAGTGTTTCGGCATTTTACTCCCGCATCACCACGAGCGGGTTCGTGACATTAATAGAAATAATCCAGAAAGAAAGTGAAATTGACTTAATCCCTCAAAAATATAGCTTTATTTAACTTATTTGATCAATACACAAATATTCTTGGGTGATAACAAATCGCACAATTTTAATGATTGCAATGGCCGGTGAATAATGTTCCAACAACTCAACACTATGACCTACGTCATTGTTCATTCAGGAGACTGGGAACTGAGTCATAGAAGCAAATAGCTGCTTAACATCACATAGTATGAAGATTACACAGTTGGCCATATGTAGGACACATGCACACGCATCTGTTCTTCCAAAAGAATATTCAAAGTGTTACGGCAGGATTCTTTTTCTTTAGGGTCGTGGTAGAAAAAAAAAACAGTATGCAGTGTGAAAAGAGTGCGTGTTAATGTGGCAGCATCAGCGAGTGCTGTACAGGTCTTCATCCTCAGGGTTGGATTGGCCAAAGTCCAAGAGTGCGGAATCTGGTGTAAACCCTGCGTCCCCTGGTGGCCAGTTGGAACAATGCAATGACAGAGAAAAAGACATCCTGGACTCAAAATATTGTTTTGGGCATGACAAGTAGTCTAGAGTTGTCTAATATTTAAATATGGCATGTGTGGTTAAAAACCCCTTAAATAAAACAAAAATTACTCATGCTGGGATGCGGTTAATGTGCATGTGGATTTTTTCTTTCTTTTTTTTAGCGCTGTTATAGGGTCGCTGCTGTGTTTTTGCTGTGTTACAGTACTTGTACTTGTGTTGCTGTGACTCAGTGACTTTTATCAGTGTGTGTTTTTAACCATCCATGTTAGAGCTGAGATGCTGTGTCAGGTTCTGGTTATGTACATTTAAAATGTTTTTTCCTTTCAACGTATTGAGTGCGGTTTAGTCAGGTGCATATTGTGGTCCGGTCATCAAATTGGCTTCATGAATGAGTATAACTCATCTGCATCAAACATTCTCACTTTTCTGTTCTACAACATCTACTTCTTGACACAATACCTTTGCTATTTGTAGCGGGCTGTTCCGCGGGTAGGCACGACTCCGATGCTTCCTCGGATACTTCAGAAGCTGTTTTTGTGGACTCTGCATCTGGTTCTATTGAGGAAACTGTATACAGGGACGACACCGTGCTCATTTGTGCTGTGCCTGATCTTAAAAAAATAGTTGATACTTTTAAAGTTGGTCAATAGGGTCATGCCAAGGATTTGCTTATCAGATTGTGTGGTAAAGCCCTCAATTAGTCTAAAAAGAGCATTAGTTATTATTGTTGTTTTTGTTTAATAAGAGTGAGGAAGGGGCAACCACCTAGTCTTGGTCATCATTATTTTGTTATTTGATATACTTAACACTAAAAAGTACATCAAAGATGCCCAGAGCCCAGGTAAGTAAGTACCAAACGCGGTTTGCCTGTTATCCGATAAAGATAAACAATTTGACAAAAGCCTAGACAACTTTGATGGCAATAATTTCCCCTATTACATTCTTCAATATAAAGTATGTTTGCACATTCCTAGTAAAGGATATGCCACCGTTCAAAGGTTTGGGGTCACCCAGACAATTATGTGTTTACAATGAAATAGTCACACTTTCATTTATTGTACAATGTCTTTGTATATTCTTTTGGCCATATTAATAACTTCCTTTTCTTGGCTAGTCTCAGACATGGCATTTTTTTTTTTTTGCCTGAACGCCATTTTTTCAGACGCGCCCCTTCACCGTAGATAATAAAACTGGTGTTTTGTGGGTCATTATGAACAAAGATGCTAGTTGAAGACCTTTAATGCATTTATTTCTCAAACCAGAGACTCTGATGTACTTTCCCCCTTTTTTAGTTGTGTAGTAAGGCATCACACTATTCTTTCTGCTCTGGTTAGAGCCTGCTTTTGCCGTTCGCTGAAGGGATTAGTACAGATCCTTTAAGAGACCTCCAGTTTCTTGGCAATTTCTCACATGAATTTCCCTTCATTTATTAGAAGAATTGACTGTCGAGTTTCACGAGAAAGTTCTATTCCCGGCCATTCTGAAAGTCTAATCACACCCACACATGTGATTCACCCAATACTCGACTTGTTCAAAAGAAGGTCCGTTCTATAGCTTCTCTAACTAGCTGTGCAAACATAATTGCACACGGGTTTTCTAATCATCCATTAGCCTTCTAACAAAGTTAGTACATACAATGTACTATTAGAACACCGGTGTGTTGTTTGTTGGATTTGGGTCTCTATACACCTACCGTATTTATTCTTACTCTTTTTGTACTCACAAAAAGAATTAAAGGGTAGGTGCGCGTTATCCACAAGGTTTTACGGTAGTACATCACTGTATCATCAACAATATCTGGGGTGCATTCCTGATTAGTGTATTGTTATCTTCATTGAAAATGAACAGGGCTTTACCTTCAAAAATAAGGAAATTCTAAGCGACCTCAAACTTTTTAACGGTAGAAAACGATTCATACTCATACATGAAGGATATTAGTTCTACCTGCTGGTATATCTGATGTCTTGAGAGTGGGCGGGTCCTCTGAGGCAGTAGGGACTGATTCAACTTGAGCAGACTCTTTGGCCTCTAGTTGTGAACTTAGCTGGGGCTCAACAGGGAGCATTTCATCAGAAGTCTGTGAAAAAGCCTCTGATGTAGTTGCAGCCACTTCAGACGCAGCGAGAGTGCCCTCTGGTGTTTCTTTAGAGGTTTGAGGTGCCTCGCTTTGAACAGAGTCGAGTGATTCTTTACCAGCCGGGGTGGACAGATCACATAATTAAAGCGTGAATATGTGAAAAAGCCTCGTCTGACTTCTGAGGCTTTGACAAATAGAGACAAAAAAACAGGTATCCACAGATCAGTTTCTATCGTACCTGAGCCTATCTCTTCAGGCGCCTCCTCCACTGAAACATCTGCGAGCGTGACTGACGCCTCTTCTGTTGTGATAGCGTTGATGAGTTTATCAGTGGCCGGAACACACTCCACTGATCGCGCTTCCTTGTCTGAGACGGCAACACACTGCGTTGAGCCCGGCTCTGGAGCGTGACGAAGCTCCTCAACGACTACGGACTCTGAAGGAGGCACGGGAGTTGCCTGTGGAGAGTGTGTCAAAGGAGTACAAACACAACACCATTATCACCTGTTTGTCCAACCGTCCACTAAATTGAGTTATAAAAAATGAGACCATTTTTGTGTAAACTCCAATGAATAGCAACAATACTAGATAGTTAGACTAGAGTTATTCTGCTCGCCGGATTGGACTTTCAGTCACTGAATAGTAATCTATAATATCAATATTTGAATCAATCTGCTCACCCCTAGATAACAGAGCATTATTGTAATTGTTAGATACAGTTAGGGCCCATGTCTACCAAAGTTTTCCTGCTCTAAAGGAATTTTTTGAATTGCTTGCAATGGCATCGCCGCGTTTTTATGCTCTGTTGGAAACGCTGGCAGTGCGACAAGATGCTTGGCAGATTTTCTGCACGGAACGCTTGGCTTTAAACTTAATTTATAACCGCTAAAATTTAAAAAGCGTTCAACTTCGGGTGGGCATGGCTGTCGTTAATGTCACATTTTACCCATCCATCTTATCAAAGTGCAGGCGGACGGGACAAACACCGAATCAGTTTTGCACGAGGGGGGGGGGGGGGGTTGGGGGGGGGGGCTGACGGACAGAGATACATAGCACCAATACAGATTTTGCCATCATTTAAACAATGAGAAAACTAAGTTATTTTGATTAACCTCGGCATTAAAAGTTAGATCTTAAGTCGGTCTGGTCGGGCTTCTCTCTTTTATCTCTATATTGATTAGTGCTTATTGTTATTTTCTTGTTTATATTTGTTGAATGTCAAGTGTAGGATAAATCTATTGCTGGTGAGGTGCAACAAATATTACAAGGTTCTAGAAGACCTGTCTGTTTTTCTCTATGTAACTGACTCAAATACTACTCAGAATTGTTTTCTTTAGAAAGTAACAGAAATAGTTTTCCCTGGTAACTAGCTACTTTTACTTTGGAGTACTTTAATTACTAATTCGGTTACTTTTTGGAAAAAGTAGCGAATAACTATAACTAAATACTTTTTAGAGTAATAAGCCCTACACTGGTTATCAACTGCAATAAAGATAGTGAAATTCATAACAAAATAGTAATAAGATGAATAGTTGGTATTTTAGAAATGCATTCCAAAGTGGTAGCCATCTATGCTTATTATTGGCAAAAAGTATCTCTCAGGTTCATAAAGGTTGAAGCCACATGCTCTAGCATTTGTGTTTAAACCAGGAGCACCGTCTAGTGGAGTAAAACATATTGCAGGTGCTTCAAGACGCTTTTTCCCAGCTGAGTACATTGTTTTAATACATGATCACTTAATACTTCTTTTATCAACACTAAAAACAATATTGTATTACATCACAAGCCCCCCCTCCAAACAGAGTATTTTTTTATCCCGGAGTCAAGGCATCCCACTGAAATCATTTGTTTCCTAGCCACTTCCCATAAGCTTAACCATCATAGCCAGTAGTCGAAACTTAAACCTAAACCTAAACTTTGAAATCAAGTCTTAAATCTAAAAATTAGGTCTTGACATATTAATAGCACCAAAATGTCCTAAAATGGATTATTAATCCCATAGTGATAAAAAATAAATAGAAAAAGGCTTTACGGTAACAAATATGAGTGGACACACACACAAAAATAATGTTTAAGTGCATCACCGAACCTGTGGCTTTAGAGCATCAGGCTGTGGTGGTTGAGTGGTGGGAACAGAAGACACAGCAGTGCGGCTCCAATGGCCTGCAGCATACATCTTCTTGCCTGTCACCTTGGCAACAACAGAAAATAATTGTTTTTCCCAGAATGCGTAGCAGTGTATGGTGTGTTGTTGATGGTTTGCTTACAAGGTTGGTTTGACAAAGTCCTCACCTTAAGGACAGCTACAGCCTGGGCCGGATAGCACACTGATGCTCCAGCACACATGAGACCCAATGGGACTGTGATCCTTCTCAAACGAGAGCCTGAAACCCCATTTATATATATATTATATATATATATATATATATATATATGTACAGACGCTCCCCTACTTACGACCATTTGACTTACAAAAAAAGGTAGATATGAACATTTTTTCCAGGATGTCGAAAAATATCCGGATATTGTTGTTAAATTACAATTTGGATTGTGTGGACCTTTTTCCGAGTACAGAAAGTACTGTAGTGCTTCTTTCCGCCGGCGTGTGGCGCTGTGATCATCACCCAGCATCCACCCGGAAGAGAAAAAAAAAACACTACCTCTACTTAATTTGTGTGCAAAAATTCTATACTGTCTATACGATGTCTATACTATCTCGAGTGCACTAAGACATTTGACATTTTTATTGTTTAATATCTCGTGCATCCATTCAAAATGGTTGGTGTAAACTGTAAAGACGAGGCAAGCAGTTTCTTTTAAAACAAAAGTGGAATAAGAAAGCTTGATGCGGTTGAGAAAAAAGGTGGATTGTTTTTTTTCGGCCACTCTTTAATACGGAGGAGGACCTCTTGAAGCTCATCTTCCAAAACTAAGTTGCATTTAGCTTTATCTTTGTAGAGCATATTATTTTATGAAATGTTTATTTTTTAGTACAAAACAATTCAGGTTAGTAATACAAGCCTTTAACATACTTATATAAACCTTAAACATACATAATGTAGCACTGAAGCAACTTATGAACAAATTAAACTTACGAACGATCGTCTGGATCTTGTTCGTAAGTAGGGCAGCGTCTTTGTATGCACAGTATGATAAATACATTTTATATATATATATATATATATATATATATATATATAAGTGTAAGAATAGAAACTGATAAAATACTAATACAAATAAAGAGTTTTAGAATACAGTCATCTTGTTCACATCAGCAGATCTAAACATAAGCCCTCCCAATAGTGCATGGTTGTCACTAAATACAATGTGTGTGATTGTTTTGGGGTTTGTGTTACCTTTGCGTGCCAAAAACATGCCAAGTAGGCCAGCCATGGTGATGGTGCCGAATCTGGGTAGGAACCCCGGGGGAGGATCTTTCAAGTAATAGTACACATCTTAAAAAAAAACAACATGGTACATGAGACTGTGACAGCTGTATTAATTAGCAATGGCATTGATAACTTTTCTTATGTTAGTTCGATTGACTCTTACGTGTTAACATGCAATACAGTCCAATAAATTATTTCTGTAATTATCAGAGTTAAAAACAAAAAAATAAAAAGATAAAAAGCTCAAAATTAGTATATAGTAAATGATTTTTACAATTTGAATATTACTAATATTTTTAAATAGTCATGGCACTTTTCTCTTAAAAAAGACCAAAACTACCTTTTTTCCCCCAAATAGTACATTCCAATCTTTGCCCAATACCTAAAAGTTAACCAAACGCAGCTCTGTAGGCATCCATACTTGAATAAAAACGTTTTAAGTCAGTCACAATATATATACATTTCAATGCAGTAAGACAGCATGTAATTTCCGGGAAAACATGTGCTTTGGATCTTAAAAAAATGATAAAAATGTCCTGTACATCCAAACTCATTCATGAAAGTACAGCTTGTGAAACTTGCAGAAATCTATGGTGAACTCACCCTCGCCAGCATGGTATAGATTTACACCTCCTCTCTTCACAGACAAACACACTCCCTGTGTGTATAAAGGGACACAAATTATATTTAAAAAAATGAAGACACATTTATTTGTAAAGCCCTGAATCACAAAAAGTCTAGAAAGGCAGCACAGACCACCATTACAACATCCCCTGACCTAAAGTCAACATGAGGCAAAAAAAAAAACTAAAAACGAAACTTAAACACTAAACCCTAATCTCCAACTAACTCATAAGATGCTTGCCTTACACACACAGGGTTAAGGATTCAACCCCCTCTCAAGCCAGTATAAATTCTAGTATTATTGAGTATGGGTTTTGGGGTTGGAACTAGCTTTAGGTTTTTGTTTGTAGCCGGGGTTTTGTTGTGGTTTCGGTTGGAGATAGAATTTGGGCTTTGTTCATAGCTAGTGTTAAGGTTGAAGCAAAGTTTAAGGGGCGAGGGTTTTTCCAAATAATTAGGGTTTTAAAGTGTTTAAGGTTTCAAATCCTGTCAGCAAAGATGTTAGCGCTGCATTATGTTGGATTGTGCTCAGATGTGCCCCCCCCCCTTTTTTAAGTTAGTCCATAAATATAAAGAGATCAAAGTACCTTCACGGCATGCACAAAAGGCAGTAGACCTTCTCTTGCTGTAGTTAGGCCACCCTCAATCAGCCCCGGCTGATCAGAATTACGCTGGACCTGAGCGGATGTCACTGGGGTGTAAACGTTTAGCTAGAGATAAAACAGTAGATTTTGGTTAAGGTGACACTGCACATACAATATATAATATGGAACGGCCTCGCGCAACACCGGTGATACCTTTTCTCGAGTAATTAGGCCTTCGGTGGGTGCGTCACTAATGGTATACACTCTAATGGAGGCTATTCCCAGCACTGCCGGGACAGCCACCATTGCCACCTAGAATAGAAAACAGGGGTTATATCATGATCATATCTAACATTACATGAAAAATGGCCTTGCTTTATTCCAAATGTTTTTGTAACTTAGTATCTAGTGGGCTTCTACTCAACACTGAGCACTGGGTCTGTGTTTTCATTTCAAACACATTTGCAAACAATAAATTCCTGTTTTTTCAGCCAAGATGGGGTACAAAATGTACAATGACGTTGCAATGACACCCGAGACTGAAACATGCCAACGAGTCTGAACACTATACGTATCCACTGTACACTGCAGAAGCAGTAGACTATAGTAAAATGATCTGTAAATTTTGTTGGCAAAAATTGTTTGACATAGATCATTTAAAATAAAAAGTGTGTGTACCTTTTGCCGCATCTTTTGACTTGATGAATACGCCCATCAGTGAAAGTTCGCGTACTTTGCTCAGACAATATTGACTTGATGCTCATATAAGTAGTGACGGTAAAAATAAATTAACTTTTTAAAATATCGTAGCCGGTGCAGTGAACGTTTAAAATGAAACTGCTGCACAGACAGATGAAAGCAATACCAACAACAGTACATTCATTTTATTTTGAATCGTTAAGCTGTGTTTTATTCTGCCAGGCATTCCCAGATGTTTCATCATACGCAGCGATAACATGAGAAGAAGTTAGTGCTTTCAGCACCAGAATATTATGCATGAATATACTTTGAAGATATAGAGAAGAAATTAAGATTGATAACATAGAAACTTCGCCAAATAGAATGAAGGGACCATCATATTCACCTTGGCCGCCATGACACCGTTTCTCTTTGTTCTTCTTCTACGCTTCTGTTCTCGTCTGCAGATTGGAGTTAACAAAGCACGACTACGTACTGTCATCATTCGTTCGAAAAATGAACTGCAGCCTTTTTTCGTTTCTTTTTTTTAACAAGAAGTCCAATGTTGATCATTTTCACTTAAAATTAAACAAATATTTTTCCATACAAAATAATCATTAAATTGTTATTAGATTAAATTATAAATTATTCTAACGAACATACAAACTGTTAAAATTTGAAGGAATAGTGAAACTTACATCTTAAGTATTAGTACTGTAACAGTATACAAAGCAAGTAAGCACCAACTCCCTTCAAATATTCAAGAGTTGTTTCTCTACAGAGCAGACACTCATCATTTCCGGGCAACCCCTAGCTTAAAGGCCCAATATTCTCCCACAACATTGAAAAGCTATTGTGTTAGCCGCAAAGCTATTCATTCACGGAAAGATTTAGACGATGACTATAAATTGTCCCTAATTTACATCATTTTTAATATAGATTATATGATATACGTATTTAATATAAATATAATAGAGAATAGTAATATATCAAGAGTTTCTTTGGGTGTTATATGTTATAGAAGTCACTAGTGATGCTACTATAAGTTTAAAATGTCATTTCTATATTTTCAAATATACCTTTGTGGGGTAAGGTTCTGTTCTCTTGTTTTGATTTTGAGTATGACTTCCCTGCAAGGAAAAAATGGAATAGTAGTTGGTATGTAGAAGATTCAGCTTCAGCGTACTCCCTTTGGACACATATCATTGTTACCATTATTATTATTGGTATTTGTGTATAGATCCATCCATTCATTATCTGCACCGTAGGGTCGCGGGGGTGCTGGAGCCCTCCCAGCTATCTTCAGGTAGTGGGCAGGGGACACCCTGAACTGGTTGCCAGCCAGTCGCAGGGGTTATTTGGGGTATAAAATGTAAATGGTCTGGATTTATATAAAGTTTCAAGTCAATGAAGACCCTTCCAAAGCGCATTGTATTGTTCAGCTGTTTTTTTTTTTGTGTGTGTAGATAGTTTATCAATTCCTATCTTTAATTAATGTTTGACGTTGTCTTTTTTTCTTGTGCCGTAATAAAAAAGCCACAAATACATTTTAAAACTACATTTGCTTATTTTGCTATAGTGATATTAAAACCACTTACCATATGTCCTTCTTATGTCCAATGTAAAAAGGTCCTGGCATGATATTCAGCATTAGTTCACTCCTGTCATCCCTACTTTTCATACGACCTTATCCAGACATCATATTATATTTGGACTTATCCCACAAAATAAGAGTAATGACAAGTAAATACTACTAATTTTATTTTTGCCCAAAAAATTATCCACAAAATAAAAAAATCATACATGCAACGCCTATTTTTAAAATGCCATCAACAAATTTGTGTTTTTCCTCATTTTTTTTAATGTGATAAACAATCCAAATGTGAAGTCTAATGCACTTAATGATCTCACTCTTGTATTAAGATCCTGTGTCCAATATTAACACAAAAAAAAATCCTAGTGATTTAAGATTTAATATCAGTATTGCCACACACATACCCGTCAATTCCAAGATCCGGTTCATCTCTGAAGAGCTGGATGGCACTTTGAACCGAATAACAACAGCAACCAGATGATGAAGGTGCTGCACCTGCCTCTGGTAGCCATGGAAAGCAATATAGTCTCATGTGGGAGAGAAAACCCCTACCTAAAAATGGCCTAGGTATGGGGCCTCCAGGCTGTAATTGCAAAAGACACACCAAAGGGAGTGGTGCCCCTACAGCACAGGTGATTAAGGTATCTGTGAACCGTGAATTATTCATATATATATATATATATATATATATATATATATATATATATATATATATATATATATATATATATATATATATATATATATATATATATATATATATATATATATATATATATATATATAAATGTAGTATATGTATATATATGTATATATATGTAATATATATATATATATATATATATATATATATATATATATATATATATATATATATATATATATATATATATATATATATATATATATATATATATATATATATATATATATATATATATAAAAATATATCCATCCATCCATCCATTATCTGCACCGCTTATCCTCAGCATACAAAAAAGTCACTTAAATATGTTGTATTTTTGAGTGCTTTGGTGAGGATGGAGGCATACAGGAAATGGCAAGCTCATAGTGCAGATGATTTAGTTTATTGGAGTCAAAGTTTAACAATTCACAATCTGTATTTTTTGTAATATATATTCATATATATGAAACCCAAAAAGGCTACTTTAGGAAGAATAAATGTACTTGTCTTTCTTTTTTATATCATCTTTAGTCCATTTATTGTACAGAATTACAGTAAGCTAGAATCATCCTTGAAAAAGAGCAATATGTTCCTTTTTTATGTCGCAGTGCAACTTACATCTTACACACCTGTGCAATGTACCATGAGGTGTACACCCCTGAAAGGACACACAGTGAATCTCACTTTTCGGCCTGGTTCTGCAGATCTTCAATCACAAATGAGAGGAAGGGACGATTGATCATTTTCGTCTGACGTCACGTTCTCACCCGAATGTAAAAAGTCGACCATACTGGATGGATTCAACAGAAGCGGTTTGTTGTTCTCATGGGTATAGCACTGTTGTTATATTTGCTGTTGAAATGACAATAGAAGGTGTAAAGCAGATGTCGACAACATTTTCTGTACCCCAGACAGGTTTATTGTCTGACAATGTTCTCGCTGTCCAGCCCACTGATAATGGTATTAGTGATAATAATAACAATAATAGAAGACAGAATCATCTGTGTTATTACTAAACCACTAGGGATCTGGATGACATGGGAAAAGGCATTAGATTTTATCTCATCAGTCTTGACTTTTTTATATTGACGGCGCACAATATTGGTCAATCGTTGTACAGCATTGTTTTGGCTAAACTCATTCCCATAATGCTCCAAGACGGTGCCATTTTGTACAATGTTCTATTTAAGCATTATGGCAAAGTGTTCAGCAGAACGACATTGACCAATCGTGTATGCCTAGAAGTTAAAAAAGGCAACACAACTTGGTACCGAGATTAAAAATAGTGTGGTAACGAGATAAAATCTAATACATTTTCCTATGTCATTGACTGCTTTTACTGTCGCTAATTGGGTCAGAGTCCTGTTACATCCTATGTTTAGCAGACAGGGTAAGCACAGAAAACCTCACAAACATGGAGGTTATTTTAGTAATTTTAATTTAAAAAAAATGTGTGTACACACAAAACGATATGGTACAAATAAAAAGCAGGGGCTATAACGCCTGGCCAAAAATAGTGCACCTTCATCCATTGATTAAAATGATAAATGAGGCACTGAATTTGCACAACGTGACCTCCTGTTTTGGCCTGGATGTAGGAAGGACAAAATGCATAAATCATACCTATCAACTTATACGTTTTCCCCATATATTATAAGTTTCTAATTATTTCAAATCATTTAAGCTGTACAACAATTTTAGTACAGGTAAAATGAAAAATTTAAAAATGCACAAAAACATTTTGTTCGACCAATCTGTTCTTGCCGATGTTTCTCCTAATCTGTCCCGGTCACTGGTAGCAGACAACATCATCGTAGTTTGCTAAAATTGTCGGCGTACACCAACAAATGATAAATTTGATCAAGCATTTTTTATTAGATTAGTCTGTAAATAGGTGGCGTGTTGTGTTTGTAAGGTTTATTATCGCTATACAATGGGAATTGCAATCATTAAAAGGGGATCAATCGGTTGTGGTTGACAGGTATAATAAATAAATGAATAAAATGCGTTCATATCATATATTTAGGTATTGTGTGACTTATTTGTGTATTCATTTATCTGTATGGCATGTATTTGTAGGTATTTGTTTGTTTGTACAATTACTTCTACACATGGCAAGTTCAGCCCTTCATACAGGCACACTAAAAATCCTTGCTGATATAATAATAGTGCGCCGAAAGTAGTAAAAGCCAGCCTTTTTTAAACTAAAACCCCTACTCCGCACACTTTTCTCTCGTGTGAGGGTCAATCAGTGAACATTTGGCCTTGTAACGTAGCTTGGACTGTTTGTCTAGGAACAGTCTATACCCAACCGTAACTTTGCTAGCCATAGTTTCAAAGTTCAATAACAATAATAAGCAACAGTGTAAACCATCCAGCATGGCTGCCACTACCTGGGTTTGCCTGGATGAAGATCACATAATGGTAACCAATGGGAATCCAAAAAAAAGTCTGTTCCCTGTTTACAGTTAAGTTTTGATGAGCAGCAGATGGGGGATAAAGAATAATCCAAACAATGAGTAACACATAAAACTCTGCAGACCAGACTCCATTTCTATTTGTCTACAGCTATGTGTATGCAGGAAGTCCAGTATAGTCAGTCTGATGCTGCCAAAGAGAGGTTTGGGAGGCACTGGGAAAGTGCTTGCATCATTTAGTTTCTTTGTTGTACTCTTCAATAAACCTTTCAAAAACAGAACTGTATTTACGGGTTGAGTTCAATACATGTTAAGTGTGATGATACAAACTCAGGCTATACTGAAAGAATAACAATAGAAGGTGAAGCATACCTAAATATAGTGATTATAGGTGCTACACGTTTTAGAGTAGTTAACTCTGTTGAGCCCTGAGCCCACACGACTGAAGTATTCAAGAACAGTATCAAACGAACATTTCTTTGTAAAGTGACAGTAAGTTTTGTGACTTCGGATCATTCTGTGTTGCATAAAATAAAATTGGTGTTGCATTACCACCTTTCAGGATGCTGGAGGCAGTGTATGACCGTCCAATACCATATTCCGGTTTGTCACTGCTAGTTTGAAAAAAAAAGCATCTCCAGTGTTGTCTTTTTTTTGGCCTTCATAAAATATCACTGACAAAACATTTTTGATAGAACAACTTAATTGTGTTGGTTGTCTTTAGTTGGGGAGTAGTTGTGTACAATGCAACCTACATGCCAACCTTTTGACATTAACATTTTTATCGCGCAATCTATTTTTACGTTTGAAATACAATAATGTTTAAAAAACAAAAACAACATGCAGTTGTTTAAAACGGAAAATTGCTATCTTTTGCCAAAACAGCAATCAGTGGAGCGATTTATTCACGCACAAATAATCCATCTGGTTTAAGGATAAAGCAGCCGTAGACTAAAATACTAGACTCGAGTAAATGTTTTTGGTTGTTGTTAAAATTTGAAAGAGTGTTAGATTTTTTTTTTTCAAACGGTAAATGCTTTCAAGGGGCTAAAAATGTAGTGGTCCAACGTGTAAAGCAGTAATGTTGACAGGTATGATGCTACATGACAAGTTATTCTAGACATTCCATAAAAGAAAAAAAGACTAAACCAATGACAACAATGGAGATACGTTTTTTTTCCAACAGCAATAGGTGGTTTTACAGCATATGTTAAAGCAATATAGATGGAAAAATCTCTAATGCACCCTAACATAGAAGTTCTAAACCATTATTCAGTTGGATCCTTGGGTGTATCATGCGCTACAATTTGATCGATCTTGCAATCATGACAGTATAAAATAATTGAAAAAATATATATAAATACGGCATCCACAATATTCTACCCTGTCCAATTATGTCCCACACCTTTATTATTTTTTTTCATGCAACGCATAACCAGGAGAATTGCTATTTTTTTTTTAGCTTTTTCTGTATACCAATAAAAAATGTAAATGACAGGATTTGCTCTGAGTTAAGCTGCATTGACAGCAACAGCCTCAATAGGGGTACGATGCAAAACCTTGGCATAGAATACATAATATTTTACATTATATTTATAACACAAAAACGTAAATATAGTTTATATATTTGTCTGTTTAAATATATTTGTTGACTGTACATAAATTGTCAGAAAATGAGAGGCCTTTACCTGATATTTGAAACAATGCTAGAAGCCAATTAGACAGACTGGTGATGATTCCAACAGGACGAAAAACAAAGAATGTGCGTTTGTTGCAGTGACTGGCTCCTTTGAAAACTACTCTTGAGATCACAGTTTGAAAAAGCAAAAAATGCACACATTAAAATACATACTCTCAGCGTTCTTCTCTAAAAGCAATCACAGTGGTAGTGGAACGCAAACAATTACATTAGTATACACAGAAGTATAAACCTATACACAATCTTAGGGGGGAACAAATAACAGAAAAGACATATTAAAAGGAATGGTGTAAAGGGAATAAAAAATAAACTGTAACTTTGCAACCAAACACAGGAGTCTCACCTCCTTGTGCAGATCAATGTTTTCACAGTTTGAAATTGTGTGTGTAGAAAAACGGTTCATGTGGTTGATGTCTCAACTGGGGGTAATGGCAAACCAGTCTTTGGAATAAAGTAATTGAGCTTTTCCCAACAATTCCTTGTCAGATCAACTTTTAAAAACAGCTATCCGCATGACATGAACAGCAAAAAATAAAACAGAAAAAGGGAACAATTGATGGCTCTAGGTACAAGTTCATTATTACAAAAGTACAGTGCTGTGGTGAAAAGTATATCTCTGTATTGCTGCTACATCAACGGCCCTCCACACTAAAATCAACCAAAATAGAGTACACAAAAGACATGTCCAAACAGATCTGTTGTTCCCTATTCCCTCCTTGACAGGCATGTGGACTTTATGCTGAGTTCCACTGGCAAAAAAAAACAAAAAACTGTTTCTGTTCATGCATGCAACAGGCACCCTGCGAGGTCCTCAGTTATCAAAAGTCCACTCACGCATATTTCTCTTCCCACTATATTTACAGGTAACAAGGTTTCAATGTGTGTGTTTTGTGTGTCTGTTTGTGGGAGCGCAAGGGATGGGTAGAGTCCAGACCTGTCTTCAATTTCACACATGAGTCTCAATAAAAGAGTGTGTATGGGTCATGATGGGTGCGCTCAGCTGGGACATATCATCCTGACCGTTGGTGCCGGGGCTGAGTTGACAAATGTCTGAATAGAGATCGCTGTGCCACTGTTTCCATTCTCGGAAGGTTTGCGAGCACAGGCTGGGGTCTTCTAGAAGGGCGCAGATGATCGCCAGCTCAGACTCTTTGGCCTGGAGGAGAAAATACCGCACCTAAGTGAATTCAATTTAAAGTGAACTGTTTAACTTATGCTGATTTAATGGCGTGTATCACCCTGCTGCATCTATCTTTCACCTTTTTTTTAAATTTCCTGACTACTTGAGTATTTTAGGAGTCAAAAACATGCATAATGGCCAAAGTTCTATGAAAATGGGACAAATGCACAGATACACCCGCACACACAGAAATGATTACGAATCCTAAACACTGAGCTACTAGTACAGAGGTCGGGAACGTATGGCTCACAAGCCAGATATAGCTCTTTTCAAAAGTGTGCGTGAATCGGAGATTAAATAAGAGCCATAGTGAATTTCTATGCAACTTTCCAGATTTAGTGTATGCAAAGCGACTCAGAAAAGCATAAAGTTACAACTACAGTTTGCACTCATGGTGTTACACCAACAGACCCCCTATTTTCTGTACGTTTCTAAGGAATCCTTTGTACGGAAGCTCACAAAACAATCTAAGTTCACTGTTGAGACCCTCTATGATGAAAAAAAAACATGGAAAAAAACTGTAAACACTCGGAAATGTCAGCCAAGCACCCAGACCAATTCAATTGGGTGAACGGTAGGGCTGAGAGTATCTCTGCACTTCCCTAAAAACATCCTAACCTCCTCCTCTGCACTATTCTGTAACATTTTCACAAAATAATTCTGCTCCTCCCTTTTTTTTTAAACCACTGTCAAACTGTGTGCATGGGGTACATACAAATCAGATACAAGGTATCCTGATAGGCTGGGCAATGGTGTGTTTTTGGACCCTTTCCCAAGCAACATCTAAAACGAGACAAGTGTCGTCTTTGGATAAAGTTATAAGGTCGACCACAGCACCTACTCAATGTTAATAAGGTTGTTTACACATATTCAATATAGTATTTGAGGGAACATATTGTCACTTATGTAGATAATAATATAAAGTTATGTGTGACGTTAACATCTCTGACGTTAGGCTGACGTTAGCTCACATTAGTTCATGGCTGCATTGTACATCACGTCACTTTGTTTACTGGGAGTTCAGTGGATGGTTATTTGCTAGTATTTGTACTTTGGTAATCATACATGATTGTTAGCTGTTGTCCAAAGGGCTCCAGTCATAGTAATGTTAACCCTTGGAGCTTAGCTTTGCTCCTCCCACAGCTGGTCCACATAAGGGAACAGACCAGTAATGTGGGAGCAGTGAACCGGTTCCCTATGGATTAAATCCCAATGTCAGATCAAATACATCAAAGTTGTTAGTGTATTGAACAGATATTTACAATCATTATCATTAAACTCTGCATTGGAAAAAAAAGAAATATAGCTAGGCTAACACGGAGCTTTAAGGTAGGTTTTAACAAAGCTTTTTTACAAGTCATGTCAAAATGGGTTAATTAGGTGAAGGTATGTTGTTTAAGATTGCGATGACAACAACATGTGGTTTGTCACATTTCAATGTGACATGTAGCCTACATTTTTGCGTGAAGCTAAAGCCTTTCATCGACATTCTCAACAAACAAATCCTTTATATAACCCCTCAATTCATAGTGCAGGCCCTTTTGGGGACTTTGAGATGATATGTGATCTTTTGCTTTCATGGCTCTTTGAGTCAAAAAAGTCCCTGACACCTGCTCTCGAAAAAAAAGGAAAACGCAAAAGAAAATGAAAATACAACAGCAAATTAATCTTATTTTGTATGCGTTCTTGAATGCTCTGCACCATGCAAGTAAATCAACAAAAGGTCGACATTACTAAAAAAGGAGAAAGCTAGCATAAACTTAATTACAACTCATTTTCGTTGCCGTTCCAAAATCTGATTTTTCCTGTCCAGGGAGGGTTAGTATTTACTATTTAATTCTTTGGGGGGAAACATATTTCCCTGTCCCACCTTCAAAGTGCTGCGTAGTGCTCTGACACGATGCAGTCTGTCATTGAGGAGGGGGTCCCTGACTCTGTGATTGAAGCCTCGCCGGAGTTCCTGCCTGCTACAGGGTCTTGGGTCTCCCAGCGCGGTCACGTTGGCTTGCTCCAGGGCCCGGTACAGCTGCTCCAGACCGTCCAGTGTCTCCGGTTCACGGCCGTCCGACACCTGACGCTCACGGCCCTCTGAGACACGCCTTTCCCTGCTCTCGACTCTTAAGTCCCGAAAGTCTGAAATGAGGTATATCAGTAATCTGTATTTTTCTGGTCACTAGAACACTATTCCAAGGTGTTTACGTCATGGAACATGAGACCATTCAAAATGGCGACTATCGTAGCAATTATGAAAATGAGCGCATATTTACTACTGCGCCGGAAGAAAGCATGAATGAAGGCTGTGTTGCATAAATTGTGAGCCCTATATTTATAGACAACAGCGTTAGGGCAACCAATTGTGTAGAGTAGTGCCAGATTGCAACACAGATGTGAAATGTCGTCTTTTTGTGTGTTATGGTGGTTGCCGTGGTAACGGACCAAATGGTATTCTCAAGCCATGGTAAGGATTAAAGGATACTACAGCGAACTAACATTGACTCTGATGATACGGAAAGAGAAGTGTAGCGCTTTTGATGGATGGGTTCTACTGCTGTTCAATTTAAATTTATAAATTGAGCACTTGTGGGTCAAAAAAAATGAAATTTCATGACTCTGGAGTAAAAATTGACTAAAGTACCGTCAAACCTCTCGATTTGCTCGAGTTATGTATCATATGAATTATGTTGCCCAAAACATCGACTAGTAATGCCTCTGGAAAGGCAACATAAATGTTTCAGATGTCATTGCAGAGTTTTGCATTTAGGGCACATGCTTTGTGATAAAGGGCATCACGCTATTATACTTGGTCCCCGGCACAATTTAAGGAATTTGGCAAACAGGTATATAGACATGTTTGATACTAAACACCATTGGTGCCGTGCCCCCGCACACCTTGCGTCAAATGCAGAATACCAATCACCATCGGATTGCACGAGTAGGCACCAGGTGTGCTCGGGTTCGACCCGTTACTTATCCTTTAATTCATCAGCCGCGTATCCTCAAGAAGGCCGCAGGCCTCAAGCAGCCCATCCCAGTTAAATACAGGCAGTAGGCATAGAACACCCTGGGATGGTTGCCAGCCAATCGCATCACACATAGAGACACACAACCATTTACTCACACACTCAACCCAAGTGACAATTTTGTCTCACCAATTGAACTGATATGCCAGTCAAAAACTTCCTCCTTACTGATATCCTGATATTCTTCTTACCATTAATAGTCACATCTAAGCCGTATTTACAAATATCCATCCATATTCTGACCCTCTTGTCCTCACTAGGGTCACGGGGGGTGCTGCAGCCCATCCCAGCTGTCTTTGGACAGTGGGCAGGGAAACCAAGGACTGCTTGCTAGCAGGCCGTAGCGCACTCAGAAACAGCCATTTACACACTCATTCTTACCTATAGACAATTTGTACGCGCCAATAAACCTGCAATGCATGTTTTAGGAAAGTGGGAGGAAACTGGAATGCCCGGAGGAGACCCACACAGGCATGGAAAGGACATGCAAACTCTAAACAGAGAGGCTGGTAGTTGGAATGGAAGCCGAGACCTTTGTACTGTAGAGCAGATGTGCTAACCGCTCATCTGCCATTCAACACGTTGTTTTCAATGACAATTATAAAGTCACTGCAATATTGTGTCGAGCCAGTAGAGAGCAATGTCACATTATACAGCTTTCTTACCGTCCTCCCCCTCGAGTATATCTGCAGCCTGCCTCTCTGCCTCTTCATCTTCACTCCTCTCTTCCATGTGAGGCGATGAGTGCATCAGCTTTCCTCCAAACGGATCCCGATTCCTGGGTAGACTCTGACTGCGCTGCTTATGGGAGCGTCGGTGCGTGTAGTTGTGCGTGTATGGACCACGCTCCAGAGGAAAAGGCCCGTCCCTATCTCTGTCTCTTTCTGCGGCGTGATGTCGACGCACTGGTAGGGTGGCCTGCCTGCGCCTCTCTGGTGACATGCCCTGTCTGCCAAGTCCTCCATACAACCCCATATCACCTGCTACGCCCCCCATTAGACCACCATAATCACTTTCCCCAGGAGCTGTCTGAAGGAAATGCAGCCCTGCGCTGGTAAGTGGCGTCTCGATGAGGTCCTGCCAGGAGCGACGCTCCCGATGCGAAGAGCGGCAACCTGAAGAGTGGGTACTGGTGCTGCCTGTCCCCGTGCCCATGCCAAGCCCCTCTCCCCGCTGGTCCTCAGCAGAAGAGTGGGAGTGGGTAGACTCGCTGGAAAAATGCCGACCATGCTTGGGTTCAGGGAAGGGGCTGGAGGAATTGACCTGCAGGGGAAGAGGGGAGGTGGAAGACACCATCTGTGGAGGAATGGGGGAGGTGGAGGCACTCATTGGTAGAGGATGAGGAGACGGAGTGGAGCGCATGAGGCTCATGGAGCTGACAGAACGGGACAATTGGTCATAAGTGTGCAGGAGGTTGGACTTTGTGGGAAAAGGGTGAGGTGTGATGTGAGGAAAAGCAGGTGTTTGAACAAGTTGGGGAGTGAAAGGAGGGAATAGAAGACACCAAAAGATGGGAGCAAAAGAGCAATGAGATGTTAGATGGGTAGTCTAAGAGCGGTGGACATGTTTTTTATGTGGTTAAGTTGAGTAATGGTTACGGTAACAGTCTTTGTAGGCTTAAGGCAGATTGTCAAACTTGATTTAGCTTAGGGGCCACAAGGTAGAAAACACACTCCCAAAAGGGCAGTACAAGTGACTGCATAACATAAAAAGCGTGCCTTAGCTGTATCTGTCACTAATAGTACCAATGTATGTGTTAGTTTACCGCCTTTCTCCCCTTAAAAATACCTACAGATTTGAAAAAAATATACTTGACCCATGACCATAGACAATAGCATTTCAGTCTAGGACTGCTTTATATATATATATATATATATATATATATATATATATATATATATATATATATATATATATATATATATATATATCTCATCTCATCTTATTAGCTGCACCGCTTATCCTCAGTAGGGTCGCGGGGGTGCTGGAGCCCATCCCAGCAATCATCGGGGAGTGGGCAGGGGACACCCTGAACTGGTTGCCAGCCAATCGCAGGGCACACAGGGACAGACAACTCGCTCGCTCATTCACACCTAGGGACAATTTGGACCGGCCAATCCACCTGAAATGCATGTCTTTGGAATGTGGGAGGAAACCGGAGTGCCCGGAGGAAACCGACGCAAGCACGGGGAGAACATATAGTTGTTGTTTTTTTTTAAAATGAATTACTATTATCTTTTTCCCACTTTTAATATTGAGTTACTTCTATATCTTATCCCAATGTTTTTCAACCACTGTCCTGCGGCATACTTAATTGTATTACTGTGCCGTGGGACATTATCAAATGTGTGTGTCTGTGCAGTCTGGTGAAAGTTATCTTGCATTAAGATTTACTTTTACCAGATGCAACGACACTAACTGGTGGTGTCCCGCGGGAGTTCTTTCAATGAAAGTAATGTGCCTTGGCTCAAAAGAGGGTTAAAAACCATTGCCTTATACATTTTGGTTCAAGTGATGTCGTTCTGTATAAACTATTTTAATGACCATAGTATTTGTCTGTGACCAGACCGCTGTTTTTTTGTGACATGCTTGATTATTTACTTCTTTGGAATTGCACTTAGGCCTCTTTAAAATTCTGATCTTCGGTTAATCCATAGTCACACACTCATAGTGTGATTTAGGCTCTTTATCGCCATCTATTGGTCAGAGTGTGATTCGCCAGCATAAAACATCTCAAGCTAGACTGCTTCCCAAATCAGATAATCTTGTAATTAATTGATGTGGAGAGCACTTAAAACTGTGGCTCAGTTTTGAATAAATTATTTCATCAGAATAGGACAAGGCAAAGACGTAGTGAAGTTTTTACTTACTGATGGTGTACGGTGGTAAGTATCACACATAGAGGACGGACCCTCTTGTTTGAGTGTCATGGAGCCATCGACCTCATCCTGGTCACTCTCACTCCAGTAGTCTAAAATTGAAGAAAGATTCTTAATTGTGGAAAATATTCAATGTTTAACATAAGTGTACATTTGTCTTACCTTCATCTGGACGCGGCACTTTGTCATCTGGTGTGTAGCCAATAGCAGCCAACCCGAGACGGTTCATCCACCTTAAAAATAATACATCATAATGGTAGGTTTAAAGTTCGGTAGACATTTAAAACAAGGAAGAGAAGACATCAATGGATTTTGAACTAGCAAGGTGAACAGGTGAAAAACCAAACCTCAGATAAGAATTTCTAATCTTTTATAACATGTGTGGGCATATCAATCAAAATATCGATATACCAATACTAAGTGGGTCTTGGATCGGATTGATACTATTGTCCTTGGATTGATAATTCACTTGATCATCAATTTCCTTGAAGAGCCGCTTCCCTATGGAGACAGTGCTGAAATTTTCTCTCTCACCCAGTGCCCTCGGCTTCTCTCTTAGTTCATGCCTGAGTAAACGAGCAATTTTAACACCTCTCCCTACATGGAGTGCTGCTGCATCCTGTCTGTAAGGAAGAAAAGAGGGCCAAATCTATGCACCCATCTAGACCAGAAGCTAAAAACAACAGAGACAAACCAAAAAAGCAACGCGTTTTGACATTTTTCAAATACAAAAAAGAACAATGCCAGGTGTCATTTATGTGGTAAAGTGGTCTGCTACAGCGACAACAACACAAATTTACATAAACACATGAAAAAAAGAGAGAAACCGCTGCAACCAAAATTGTAAACATGTTACTGTTCCTGAACAAAAACCTGTCAATCCGTTGTCACAATGACAATAAAAGACAATTGAAACTTTTTTTGCATTATTAACGTTATTTCTTATAATACTGCTCCCTGGAAAGTATTTTAGTTCTCCAGCAGACATTGAATAATTGTACAGTATTTGTATTTTTGTTACATTGCTTCTGTTTTTTGGTTTGACTCTTTTGGCCTTTGTTATGAAGCAGTTGCGCTATAAGTATTTATATCTATTTTTATAATTTTAAAGTTTGCAATGTAGTTATTTGATAAAAAATGAAACATTTTTAGTGCTAAATTATTTTTGCTGTGTTTATCATAAATTAAAGCAAGGCGGAAGCTTCAATTATTCAATGACAATGACATATTTAGGTAAAAAGTTTCTTTATGAGTATTGATTGATACTAACATGTATTTACTTAGAACGTAACAATACCAAAATTTCCAGTTTTGCCTTATATCGGGAATTCAAATTCATTTTTTTTCCCAGAGTAAAGTAAAATTGTACACCACACTAGGGTGTGGTGGTGTTCTAATTGGAAGAGTGTTTTATTTATTTTTAGCTTTCACGTAGTATAAGCATTGACTATAAATGTGTAGACACGAAGTCTAGCAGGCCCTCAGGCGATCCCATAGATCCGAGACAGGCAAAAAGAGACAGGGTGAAAGACAAATGAAAGCCTCCTCCCAAAAGCTAAGACGAGGATTTTTTTCAAAGCTTCTGTAGCACTTCACTGCGAGCACAAAGGGAGCAGAGCAAGGATCGGTGTGCTTGCCATGTTAAAAATGTTGGCAGCGGACAACACAAAACCAAATAAATTAAGCTGTCACTCAAAAACATTACAACCCAATCACGCCGATCAGACGCTTGAGTTTCTTTTTTCAACAAAATCACGTTGATAAGTGTAGATTTGCCACGGACAGATGTAACGTGTTACCACTAATATTGTTGTCTGGTCCTCACCGATATTATGTAATCACTTAAATTAAAAAAAAAAAGATGTTTGGTTTGGGGGTTCGGGGCAAATAAAATAAACCAATACAAGTCTCCTCCCAAAAGCTAAGACAAAGATTTTTTTAAGGCGTACATAGTCCTGGGGTTTATTAATTGAGAAGCAGTGAATTAAGTTTGGCAAGGAAATAAAAAAAGAAAAGGAAGGGCAGAGAAAATGTTGGGTTATGCCGGGTAACAGGAAGGTGATAAATAAAAAAAGATTCACTTTAAATAATTAACGTTGTGTCTCTGAACATTTCTTTTTTTTCTAACTGACTTCATCCCCTTGATGAGGAGACAAAAGCCGAGAGTAAATGAGAGCGACGGATGCAGAGAGACAGTGCTTACTGTTTCCTTTCCAAGTCTCAGAACTATGATTCTCAGATGGCTTTTTATCTATCAGTCACACATCCTGTCCTGTCTCTCTCTCTTCTGTCTGCCTACTCTTTTCTACAGCAGATACAAACTTGTCCCGCGTCCCTGCAGACTCGGAATAATCAGGCTGTAACTAAGAATAGAAATTTAATCTGAATACCACGGCCAGGGAACTCATCATTTTCATTTTGTGTATGTAAACATATTGAAAGTGAAAGCAAAGAAAAAAACTATAAGCAAATGTATGCATAAATGATGGCAGTGGTGAGCTGTCTAGGCTGCTTGGCCTTCACTGCTGGCCTAAAAAATATCAGAATTATGTAATGTTCATTACATTTTGTGGATGAATACTTCTCAAATAATTCAAATTTGTCTGTCAAGTTGCTTTCATTGCTTCTCCATGGTTGCGCTACTTCCAGATGTGTGCTTTCATATTCAAGAATTTAACCAATTACTTTTCAGCCATTAGTTGTTACTAGGCTCATAAATCTACCCGGTGGCCTTAAAAAAAAAATCCTGAAAGCTGAGTCCTGTAATATCACTCTTCGAGAAAGCTGTTGGATTAGCCAATTGCATGTTGAGTTGGTGTCCGAATGTCAGCTCGCAAGGAAATACAGTATATTGTGTTGATTTGATAGCAAAAGTTTGGATAGCTCTGAAGAGAGCAAGCTTTTAATAAGCAGGAAAATGATTTATCTGCCACTTGCAGCCTAGAGGTAATATCTTAAGCCTGACCCAAATTGGCCTGAAATTCGGAGCTGGTCGGTACATTGGGGTCATAGCTTATCTCTCGCTGATTTAAAAAAAAAAAAAAATTATTATCCACTCATCATAGTTCATTGCCTTTGTTTATACAGTCTTATTTGAATTAGATGTTGTAACAAGACAGGCTTTACATGTCGGCCAAACCCTGCCACAGCCCACCTATTGTAGCGCAACAAGGGTTGCTGACTAGTTAAAATTTTATATTTTGGGATTCATGTTGTGTAATCCATATTTGACTGTTGGCGGAAGTTGCTTTTTTTTAGGGTATTCCATTCATCCATCCATCCATTATCTGCACCACTTATCCTCAGTAGGGTCGTGGGGGTGCTGGAGCCCATCGCAGCTATCTTTGGGCGGTAGGCAGAGGACACCCTGAACTGGTTGCCAGCCAGTCGCAGGGCTTTTTAGGGAATTGAGTTTTGTGTAGCAGAAATGGTAAGAGAAATACCGGTATATCACCGGTAGATAGCAAAGTCACACAGGTCAGAGAAGGATGCTTGGGCCAATTTTCACAGAATCTCACGTGATTTAGTGAGACTTTCTCAATAAATGAACCCTAATGCCAATGATTAAATTGTGTCGTGTAAGACTGACATCTATCATCTACTTTGCAGGTGGGACTGGGAACACACTTACTGTGGGGATGATAATATGTAAAAAATATGTGTGTAAATGTTGTTTGTAATGTCTGTAAACTTTACAAAAAGTGAAATAGTAAGAGTGAGTCACCCATTAGCATAAGCAACAAATAGGGCCTTGGGTTAGGTATACCATGATGTGCTGGGCTGGGTTGAGGGTGTATTGTGATGTTAATTTGTATATTTTGATACCAAATAACATGAAGCGAGTTGTTTTGGAAGGTACAGTTATAGTGATTTGTTAATTGAGTCTTGAATAATACCAATTGATGGCAATGTTATTTTATACTTAGATATATATATATACACACACATAAATATATATCGTAAATTCAGGACTATAAGCCGCTACTTTTCCCCCAAACTTTCAACCCTGCGGCTTATTTAGTGATGCGGCCAATTTTTCTAATTTTGTAATTTTTCTAACGTCCGCCAGCGGCGCTCGAGTACAAAAGGTAAGATTTACACCAGTGGAATGTATGCGCCGAGGAAGACTGCAACTTCTTGGCTCGACTAGCGGCGAGAAATCTTTCACTAAAACTGGCCGCATGCGAAAGGCAACTTTTTCGCAAGTCTGCCAGTGGATCCTGACAGCGTGGGGCAACATTAAAAAATCCACCATCACCAACAGGTTCTGAAAAGCCGGTCTGCTGCTTGACGGATAGAAGGGCACAGAATCAGGAGTGGATGAAAGTTCCAGCGACAGTAACGGCGCGAGTCCCGCTGCGGGAGCGTGGGACGACGTTTATATGACAAAGTTTCTTTCCGACACTGAGGAAGACGACTTGGATGGGTTCAGTTCTAAGGAGGAAGATGAGGACGCTTTACCGTGATTTTTACAACTACGGTATGTTTTTTTAACAGACCCGTTTACTGTGTTGCGAGCGTGTTGCTAGCGTGTTGCTACCATTAACTGCCCGGATGAAAGTTATATTATTATTATTAAAGCTTTGAAAACTCTCTCGGTGTACCGTCTTTCTTTGTAAACATGTGTAACCATGTATAATATGTATTTGCAACTGTATATTTTTGTAATGTATTTATTTGTATTTATGTTGGACGCTTATTCTGATGTTTTGGACGGGCGAATCAAAAAGAAGGGGCATAACAAACGGGGGCTGACGGGAAGTGGGGACCGGTAAAGGTGAGTGTTTGTGGACACGGCGGACAATAGTGTATATATATTTTTCCCATCCTTACCTTTGGAAATATACACTTTTTTCTTTGGATTACTTTCAACGGGACCCGGACTCTGCCGGTCTGCATCAAACCTTAAGTACCGGTATCATTTTCCGTTCATTTTGCCGGCTGTGATTTTTGGACTGTGTACTTTAATGAAGGATATTCAGTTACAATTGCGGGACTTAAAGTTGGGCCTGGGTTAATTTTGTGTTTGTTACCTTTTTTAATGTGGGCGCATGCGGCTTATATACGGTTGCAGCTTGTGTAAGTACAAAATCGGTTTTCCTCTTAAAATGTGGTGGGTGCGGCTTATAATAAGGCGCGCTCTATAGCCCGGAATTTACGGTACATATATACATATATAAAACAAATGTGTAACACCAGCTGGAGCTAGTTCCTCCACCTGGGTCCTGTTACACTATCACGCAGTCTGCGTAGCCGGCTCCAAG
The DNA here is from genome assembly GCF_059441175.1 of Urocampus carinirostris. NCBI lineage: Eukaryota > Metazoa > Chordata > Actinopteri > Syngnathiformes > Syngnathidae > Urocampus > Urocampus carinirostris. Next base: position 7,107,884 of record NC_142357.1, on the reverse strand, counting down.
AGCGGAGGCTGCTGTCGGACCCAGAGATCCGGGGGTCGGCCAAATTCACCTCTTCCCCACCCGAGTCTTCACAGATAAAAGAAAAGGAAATTTAACCCCCAACAGCCAGCTCATAGAGCCAGTTCTTTTGCAAACGAAACATCATTAATTGAGACTGGATCTATGGACCCGTATTTGAGTTTTGCAGAGCCATGAAAATGTGCACTGTAATCGAATATTGCCTTATTCAGATTGCTTACAGTCAGACTAAGAAATTAGGTTTAAGCCAGTCGTAGTCTTGTTACTCGTTCATGTAAACCCATTTGTTTCATCTGATGCCTTATGCACATGCTCGATTTACGTCTTTTCCCTCTGCTTCCTTATTGCCCCAGATAACTATTTTCTTGTAGTACAGAAACCCAATATACATGCTAACTGTATCTAATTTTCTAAATCAAACTCACATGAATTGGTGGATTTTATTCTTTCACAACTGCAACAGTTCTATCTATGAACACATGCTTAAGATCATGCTCCTTGCAGACACGTTCTATATATTTTTTTGCAGTATTTGAACGTATTGGTATTGGCCTGCACGGCGGGTGAGTGGTTAGCGCATCCACGACACAGTTCTGAGGTCTTGGGATTAAATTCAGCTACCAGCCTTCCTGTGCAGAGTTTGCATGTCCTCCCCATGTTTTCTCCTACATTCCCCAAAAAAACCATGCATGTCAGGTTTATTGGCTGGTCCAAATTGTCCCTAGGTGTGAATGAACAACCAGTTCAGGGTGTCCCCTGCCCACTGCCCGAAGACAGCTGGGATGGGCTTGTCCATCCCTAGGACCCTACTGAGGATAAGCAGTGTAGAAAAGCGATGGATGGATAGAACATATTAGGCTCGTAATATAAGATAAGGTAAATTCCCACAAAAAAGTGGGACTGTATAATAGCTTGTTAAGGACTCTTTGTTATCTTTCAATGTCATCAGTGGGACGTGTGCCTTAACAGTCTGATCAGATAGCACTAATGCAACTATCACTCAGTGGACGTAAACAATTTACAAAAAAACAACACGGTAAAGTCTTAATCAAGAACTGTTGGAATATTGAATTGTTTCACTGCATATACGGTATGATGTATGATGTATGAGTATCCACATTGGTAAACTTCTTATTAATTCTGTAGTTTATATCGTTGAAACTTATGCACTTCATACAGTAATTATTTTTATAATAGAGTGTCATTTCTTTACTTGATATAATCACTTGACGTCTTCATATATCTACTCTTTCAGTTGTTATACAGTTTGCTGTGGTGTTAGTTTGCTGTCAGTAGGAGCTCTTGAGTTTATCAACACCTGTCAGTCTGCACAGAGGGCTAATGTGAAGAAGGGATCTTTACACTGAACAGCTAAAGTTATGTTTTAGTCAAAGCCAGCCTTCTTTATACAGTATAAGTGATTGTCAGCCATTTTGACTGGTCATTTTGTAAAACAATACCGCCTTGTTCTGGACTCTCAAGTCCAGAATGTTTTGTTTATCAATAGTGCACCGTAAATTACAGAATCCAAGCCGCTACTCTTTTGCTACATTTTAAACACTGCAGCTATAAATTCAGTCTCACTCTTTTTTTCATGGCAGCACAGAGGAAAACACCTATATACAAAGCACCCTACGATAAAAATGTGTCAATGTTTTGGCAACATTTTTCATCTAATACATAACAGCAACTAAGCGGAAGGTTTGGCGGTATTTTATTCAGTATTTACTACACGTTTCAACTTTTTCATACACAAATCAAGTCCTCAATGTACACATCCAAATTGAACAGCAGTAGAAGTTATTTATCAAAAACGCTACACTACTCTTATCTTGTCATCGGCGTCAAAATCAGGTCGCTCGATAAACGATAACATGCGCTGTATTCTAGAAATGTAGGGTTCACATTTTACGTGACGCAGCCCTCATTCGCGTTTTCTTCGGCACAGTAATAAAAGTGCTTGTCTTTGTAAATGCTGACTTAAAATACGGTGGGGCTTATACAAAGGACCACATTAGGTTTCGGTCATAAATTTGATCATGTGGCTTTTAATCATGAGCACTGTGTAGTCTTAAATTTATTGTAATTGTAATAAAAACATCAGAACTGCTCAGATCCAGTATTTGCTTTACCGGTCTGATCTCAAAACATGTTAAGCAAACATGCAGAGAAAATAAGAACTTATTTCTTCCTCTTCAAAAACCCAGCTGGAGCTCATTCTTTTTTAACGTAATCCCTTGTAGCGGTCGGCACTCTTAGTGTGTAAATTTGTTTGACTCCATTAGTGAAAACCCACACACATACCACCCTCACACTCACCTATTCATTTCCTCAAGACAGTCTGTGGCAAAGAAGAAGCTCTTGATTTTGGGATGGCAGGCTTTAAAGGCACTGCAGTTAGCCAGAGAGAAGAAGGCTGATTAGTGCTTTTGTGTGAGCTCGTGTTGTGCAGGCAAGAGCAAATGTGCCCGATTATTAATTTCGCCACTCACAATTTCCGTCTGCACTCGATGGCTCGGTCTATTCTGAACTCTGGGAGGCTGATGAAGCCCTCAGCCTTCTCGTCCTGCAGGCGGAGACAGATGGAGAGTGGTGCGACTTTATTAGTGAGCATTGGGGGTGGGAACTGTCACGCAAACTGTTACAGAAATTTGAGTGGACAACCGTCTCGCGAACTAAATGTGTTGTTTATGTTGCCTGAGTTCGAGCCTTTCATCACTTCACATTAAACAAAAGCACTCATCAACATGTTTTGACAGTGCTGCAATATTTGTCACCTGCATAATCATATACAGTATAACTTATTTCAGCAAGGCGTACTTTTTTCATAAAGCAAAAAAAAAAAAAACGTAGCTCACTAACTATGGTAAATATTTTTTAAAAAGTACTTATCTTCCCCAAGCTTCTTTTTAATGTTTCAATCATCAAGGGACAATAATGTTTGGTTATATGATAATAAGTAGGGAATACCCTTTATGAGAGCTCTGAAAATAGTACACTGCAAAAAGATAAAATATTTCATCATTGGCAAAAAATGTTGCTTATTTTTAGTGTAACTATTTTAATTTAAGATATTTTAGATCACCCATTTTAGGGTGTCCAATGTCCTGAGAAAGCTGGAAGAAGAAGGTTTATTTATATATTTATTTATTTTTTCATTCATTCATCCGTGTTTTCTTCAAATGTCTTTGGAAAAAAAACACCTTCGTATAATCAAATAAATAGCGACAGCAAATCTGTTGTTATTATATTATACATTTCGGAATTTAATATGGATAAAGAAGAACAAAAAAAATTACTCCTTGCCTATTTTGCACTACCACATATTGCACTAATACGATCCCAAAACTGTAACTAAACACCCAATGTAAATATCTTCTGCCTCTACATGCCCATGTCTCATCTTGTGTAAATATTGTGTAAATTATCTTTTTATCTTTTTTAATTGTTTTTTTTATCCTTACAGTTAAATGTGTCACTGGAGTGCCACATCCAATTTCGTTGTCACAATATGATCAACCCATTTTGCAACAATGATAATAAAGGTATATTCTTCTTCAAAGATTTATTCCAAGAGATAGCACAGATACTCGAAAATTGAATGCTTTTTATGAGTAATTGTCAATTTGCTGTCAAGAATTCAATGGAATTGGATAGTTTCTTGTGACAGACTAGAATAAGTCTCAAGGCACACTGGTTGAGAAGCACTATCATTATCAATGTAAAAGTTAAGTCTATGTTTTTGGCTCATAGGAATGATCAAAGAATGTAATGACATGTATACATTAAAGTGCTGCCAAATCTGCAGTTCAGATCTTGAACCTTTATTGACAATACTGTTTTAGAACCAGCAAATACATGATGTATATTAGTGGAAAATTCAACAGATATATGTTTTTATTACATTTTGTGTCCACCCTTACTTGGGTGTGTTTTTTTTCTTCATTTTGTCAATACAAGTGAACAGTAATAGCGTACAGGTTTGGGTTTCATATTCACACATGGACTTACATTTTGGTTGGTGTACCAATATAGGCACGATTCTTTTAAGATGAACCAATACTTTCGCCACTTCTGCGTAAAGTATCCCTTTGCGTCTTTTTTCTTCCACAGCCAGCCTTCGCAGTCTCCGTGGCCGAGATCCTTACAGGAAATCCTTCTTCGACTGGCACTGGTGAGTGAACCTGAGGTGAGGAGAAAGAATCTTTCAGTGCTTTTGTAACCTAATTCCCTGTCAAACAAGGTGCCCGGTTCGATTGCAACTTTATGCAAAATAATCAATTGTGAATGTGCAATTGTGATGGATACCAATACCACATACTGATATAATTGTTATGTAAAATTCATTTTCTCTGCAAAAAAATGACTCATCAATTTGAAAAAACAACTTTCAAATCCAACCACATATTTTTCCCCAATAATACATTTTTTCATTGAAATGTACCATTATTTTCATTCCAGTTTCCTAATTGTTGAATGGTCACTAGAAGGCAGTGAATACTGGTATTGGCTTCAATCACTAAACAGACTTAAAACATAGCTTGTCCCTAGTATTTTACCTCCTTTTAGTGAATCAATGAACTGCAGTGAAAAAAAAAACTGTTAATTCTTGTTTACACCTACCACGAGTATCCACTCAAACCACTAGTCAAAATGGTCTTACAAGTTCTGGATGAACTAAATAACCACTAGAAAAAAAGAAAATAAAACAATATAAACCTAAAAAAAATAGATATCTAATCTATCACCAAGAAAAAAAGAAGAAAAAATACATATATACCTTTACTTCTCTTCTTGGTTTTCGTTCTCAAAGAGGTGTAATGGAAAGACTGCAACACAGTAACGAAAATGATGTTGATAATTATTTCTCATTTAAACCTCTTGGTTATGCTAAAGAAAACAAACACAGCACAACTATTTCATCAATCAATCATTCAATAATTTGCCATAACTTTAATAACACAGTAAATTGGACCCCCGAAATACGGCGTTCCTGCCTTACAATGTTTTCTATAAAAAAATGTCATTGGGCCCTTATTCACGCAATCAACACTTTAAAAAGTTGCATGCCCTATAAACTTCATAGTGTTCGTGCGTAAGATGAGTTATGTCTTTAAAATACCTGTTATCTATTTACAATGTTACTTAATCAGGTGTATGTATGTCTGTATATACCAGAGCCATATCTCCCTAGTGGGAGGTGGCTAGAGTCAAGAACTCACATTGATACAGAGAAGGGGATTCCCAGTCTCCTTGCTCACCCAACCAATGTGTCGCAACACCTGCCGTTGGGAATCATTAGGTGACCAAACCTTCCAATTCCTACTCCTGATGCAGAGCCCCAAGCAGGGTAGCATGGGTACCAACGTTGTGAGTCTTAGGTATGACTCGGCTGGGACTCGAACCACTGACCTCCCAGTCTCGGAGGACACCAAGCTGGTTATTCATTCATATCCACATATATTATATATGAGTAGTAATTACTCTAGTTTGTTATTTTAATGTTTTTGTATAGAGTACCAGAGTGTTTGGAAGGCATTTGCTATTTACCATAAATTTTATATCCCACTATACTTTTTTTTTTCAGGGTCCCATCTCAGAACAAATTAATGCTGTATCCCAAGGGGCTACAGTACTAAAACATTCTTTATATAATTAATGAACAATATATTTTATTATATATACAACCGTTTGAATATAAAGAACACAGTGAAAAACTAAAATATTGAGCACAATGATCTGCTAATAGAGCAGGAGACACAAGTTTTGGTTTTCCATCCATCCATCCATTGTCTTCCGCTTATCCAAGGTCGGGTCGCGGGGGCAGCAGCGTTAAAAGGGAAGCCCAGACGTCCCTATCCTCAGCCACCTCCTCCAGCTCATCCGACGGGACCCCGAGGCGTTCCCAAGCCAGCCGAGAGACATAGTCTCTCCAACGTGTCCTGGGTCGCGCCCGGGGCCTCCTGCCGGTGGGACATGCCTGGAACACCTCCCGAGGGAGGCGTCCAGGAGGCATCCTTATTAGATGCCCGAGCCACCTCAACTGGCTCCTCTCAACACGGAGGAGCAGTGGCTCTACACCGAGTCCTTCCCTGATGACTGAGCTTCTCACCTTATCTCTAAGGGAGAACCCAGCCACCCTGCGGAGGAAACTCATTTCGGCCACTTGTATCCGGGATCGTGTTCTTTCGGTCATGACCCAAAGTTCATGACCATAGGTGAGGGTAGGAACATAGATCAACCGGTAGATCGAGAGCTTTGCCTTTCGGCTCAGCTCCCTCTTCACCACGACGGACCGGTCAGGGTCCGAATGACGGCAGACGCTGCACTGAGCCGTCTGTCGATCTCCCGTTCCATCCTACCCTCACTCGTGAACAAGACTTGAACTCCTCCACTTGGGGCAAGACCTCCTCCCCGACCCGGAGGGAGCATACTACCCTTTTCCGACTAAGAACCATGGCCTCGGACTTGGAGGTGCTGATCCTCATCCCGGCCGCTTCACACTCGGCTGCGAATCGCTCCAGCGAGAGCTGAAGATCACGGCCTGAGGATGCCAACAGCACCACGTCATCTGCAAAAAGCAGTGACGCAATGCTGAGGCCCCCAAACCGGACTCCATCCCCGCCAAGGCTGCGCCTAGAAATTCTGTCCATAAAAATTATGAACAGAATCGGTGACAAAGGGCAGCCCTGGCGGAGCCCAACCCTCATCGGGAACGAATCCGATTTACTGCCGGCAATGCGGACCAGACTCTGGCACCGGGCATACAGGGACCGCACAGCCCGGATAAGACTGTGCGGTACCCCATACTCCCGAAGCAGCCCCCACAGGGCCTCCCGAGGAACACGGTCGAATGCCTTCTCCAAGTCCACAAAACACATGTAGACCGGACAGGCAAACTCCCATGCACCCTCAAAGACCCTGCAGAGTGTATACAGCTGGTCCAGTGTTCCACGGCCAGGACGAAAACCACACTGTTCCTCCTGAATCCGTGATTCGACTTCCTGGCGGACCCTCCTCTCCAGTACCCCTGAATAGACCTTACCAGGGAGGCTGAGGAGTGTGATTCCCTGTTTTGGTTTTGCTAATGTTATTTAATCATGTGCACAAACATTATATATAAGTAGTACTTGCTGTGCACAATTTGGCTATTTTATTTATAATTTTAAATTATAAATGCAAATACGTAATTGAAAAAATATATAAAGCGTTTAAATAGAAATAACACAAGAATAAAATATTGAGCATAATGATCTGCTAATAGGGCATGAGATACAAGTTATTATATATTGTTTTATTTCTGTGTGAAATCTTCCTACTGTATATACATTCTTAAATACATGTAGAAAGTTTCTGATAAATTATTTATAATAAAATGCATCAAGTTAAAAAGGTTTACATTAACACACCAATCTTGCCATTTTTCTCAAAACAAATGAACATTATGAAATTTGTTTTCAGAGAGTTGGACTGACTCACCATGTGATGAGTAAAGGTGTCAATGTGACCCTTAGAAGGAATGCCATTTTATTTTATGAGGTTTTTTTTAAATTCAATTTGTGGAGAAGGAAACTGTTCGACTTACTTCAATGCATGTGTGTGTATGTTGAGTCATAGCTATGGTAATTACAGTAACAGAAGTGGTTGCTAGGATACAGTTGACGTAAAGCCGAAGCCCGCTTGTTTAAAATAATAAAAATATGACTCATCGAATGGTGCTTGAAAAACGAAAGTACTGCCAATGAAATCCAAACAAAAAGGAAATTGTGTAAGGTAGTAAAATTTGCTTTACTTTCTTCATAGAGGCTGCTCCTGAGCTTCCAGAGCCAGAGTATCTGTAAGACAATTGATTGAGAATGATTAAGCAATAGAATCACTCATTTAGTTTAACGCAGAGATATTTAATTTAAAACATAAAAATCACCTGTCTGTTGTGTCCGCTCGCAGAGTGTCTGCACCTCGCTAAAAGATAAGAAGGAAACTTTTTGAAGATCTGACAAACACATTTAGGATAGATATATCAAATTCGTTTCTTTAGGCGGTTACATTCAGGAACATGAACCTCTTTGTTTTAAATAACTGTAATTTTACCAGGCACACTCGAATCTGTTATTTTATAGATTTTTTTTAAATAAGAAACTCAGAGCTTTTGATCACACAGTAATATTTGACAACTGGATGCCGCTGTATTGTGTAGTGCAACCAAAAAATGAGAGCTACAAAGTTCGAATACGAACTATGGAGACTCAAAGTGAGTAAACTGCACCATTTTTTTCTTATTTATTTGCCCAGCCTTTTCACTAAGTTTTTGACTTTGGCAGACAACCATGTCAGCTTCCTCTATATATATATATATATATATATATATATATATATATATATATATATATATATATATATATATATATATATATATATATATATATATATATATATATATATATATATATATATATATATATATATATATATATATATATATATATATATAAAATAATTGAAGTTACCTAGAGGAGATGAAAATAATACAATTTCCTTTTTGGAATTTAATCAAAATTAACAGTTGCTTGTTAAGAGACACTTTATACTGCAAAGAAAAACGTTATTGTCCACTTGGCTTAAAACTGTGATTATTTTAAATATAAGTTTTCATATTAAATTCATTTTAAAGTAGTTTTTCTTTTAAAATCCTTTGTTGATTGGGATAGCTTTTGCGTTTTTAATGGGCTTAGGGAAACTCCTTTTTCTGAAAGATAAGTTGAAAATATATCTAAGCGGTGAAATAATTGAGCATAGTAATTACTTAATCAATTTTATGATAAATTCATCAGTGCTAGTTTTGAAATTTATTTGGCACACTATATGTCTGATTTCTATTTTGAGAAGCTTATTTTTAATAAAGTATGTCAAGTCTTCAATCGGCCTGATAAGCTCACTCTTCTGGATTTCGGCCTTGGGTTTTGACAAAAATCTAGGATGTGATATCCAGGTTTCTTTAATTATCCTTCTTTTTTTTCAGATCTCATGCATTTTTGCAATTTTTGCATTTTTTTGCTCAGGTTTTTATTGATGTAGAGTGCTTCTCCTCTTGGTTTGGGGCCTTGTTTTAATATGGCAAATATTTTATTTCTATTGTGTCAACGAAGAAGTACAGCTGCAGGTCTTTTATTTGAATTTGAATGTGGTAGCAGTAAGCAATATTCCGTGTGTTGATGTTTATATCCAGCTCTTGTCATTTAGAAATCACTTGTCCGGCTATTGTATCTGTGTTTGTATCAGAAAAATCATTTGAATCTCTCGAGCTTGTGCGTAAACCGTAATTCTGATTCTGTAGATTAGAAGGCTACGTGGCGATTTCGGTACATTATTTTGCAGGAATTCCATGAATCGATATTTTTCATAAGCATTTTTGCATAGTTGAGCATCTTTTTTCATCTTTTAAAAGGCCTGGGTTTTTTTCAACTTTGTCTTCAAGCTTGGTGAACTTGTATTTAATCCCCTTGATCTCGTCTGTCATATCTTTGAATTCTTATTTCATCCCCTTGACTTTGTCCTGGATAAAGAGGCGTAAATTATCCATAATGTCCGATTTGTCCGATTTATCCAGTTTAATCTTTTTCGACATCTTCTAATTTTTCTAATTTTTTTTTTGTTGAAAAGAAGAGGCAGAGCTGTAGCCAAAAAAATGAGCAAAAAAGTGTTCAGACTAGACCAAATCACTGTGGTGCTACTGTTTTCATTTAAATTTGAATGGTACAAAAAATGTTAGCATGTCTGTATTTCCTCTCCAAGCCAGATGTACTCACGAAAAGAGCCATATTTGGTTTGGAAGCCATACCTTCCCAATCCCTGCAAAAAAGCAGCATCTGGTGGTCAGATAATTCACATTGTCCCTTTTAAATTAGCACATTTTCTGCCAATGATGTAATCCATCCATCCATTTTCTGCACTGTTTCTCCTTAATAGGGTCGTGGGTGTGCTGGAGCCCATCCCAGGCATCTTCGGGAAGTGGGCAGGGGACACCCTGAAATTGGTTGCCGGGGCACACAGAGACCATTCACGCCCTCGTTCACACCTAGGGACAATTTGGGCCCACCAATCAATCTGACATGCATGTTTTTAGAATGTAAGAGGAAACCGGAGTGCTCGGAGGCACGGGGAGTACATGCAGACTCTGCACAGGAAGGCCGGTAGTTAAAATAGAACCCTAGACCTCTGCACCATTTGGCTGACGCACTAACCACTCATCTGCTGTGGCGCCAATGGAATACCTGTATTTCTTATTTTGTGGTGTAAAAGTAGGAAATAATTCAGTTGAATTTTTGGACCTTTAGCTCAGTCACTGCTATCTGCTGCTATTTAAACTGGAGTACCATGTCCAATTTCCTTGTCACAATATGTTCAACCCATTTTGTAACAATGATAATAAATGTATATTCTATTATATTGGCATCAATAAGCCATTCCTGCTCCCTTTATGTACGTATATAATGTTCATTAACTGTAGCACGCCTCCAAAACATTGGTCAGTGGGCCGTAAATAGCCACTCAGCTGTAGTTTGGACATCCATGCTGGATAAAAAAATGAATTATTAGCCATGCACATTGTGGGAGAGCAAAACTAATAGTGACTTGTTTATTAGCGCAGTATCAGTACATGTAAGTGTGCTTTATTTTACTTGAGTCATGAAAGTAAACAGAACATTTCGAAGATGAGAGCCAGAGGACAGTCTGTTTGCATTGTGGTGCATTTGTAGTGCATCCAAAGCGCTTTCATAATTGGCAAAGCCGGTGCTGAGTCATACACGTCCTCACCTACAACCATTTGTGCGCGTGTGCCTGGAATAAATTCTTATTTAGGATCCGCTGTGTCTGTGGTGACGAGGATGTTAGGTCGGATGCTGAGATAAGATTTCTTGCATATAAATTAGTTTGTGTGAGTCTGGATGTGCATAGAGACACCTGTCTGTGCAAGCGAGACGGGCAGGTGTGAAAGTCTCCTTGTTGTTCTTCTAATCCAGAAAGCAGCCAGAAGATCAAACTGACTACTTCAACGGAGGGTGAATCTAAGGTGAGTTCTATTATACTTTTACTTGAGGCGAACAGAAGTGCCGTGATAAAACGACTCTTCCTCCAAAAATTGTTTGTGAGCACCAAGATGATGATTTTTATGAGTGCTTTGAGGGGGAAATTCTTATTATATAAAAAACACAAGAGGGATTCCCAAACAGCATGTAAACTGAGCAGTTGGATATTTCTAAAACCATAAAGTATCCGCAGAACTGTCCCTACAGGATATGCTTTTTGGACGCCCATGAAATTGTCATGAATTTCTATTCAAAAGCCAAACAGTATCCAAGTAAACACATCCTTTTTTATTTGAATGTACCTCAGATGAGAATGCATTACTTATTAACAGATGCAATATTTATTACTTGGTCAACTGCATTTAACTACTCAGCAGTTAAATTCTATTAATGTAAATGAATTAATAAATGTTTACGTTTCCTGTACTAACTTGATCTTTCCTCTCAATATAATGAGTTCTCGGTGGCACAGCAGCTGAGTGGTTAGCACGTCCGTGGCACGGTCATGGGTTCAAATCCAGCGACCAGCCTTTCTGTGCAGAGTTTGCATGTTCTCCCCGTGCTTGTGTGGGTTTCTTCCTGGCACTACAGTTTCCTCCCACATTCCAAAAGCATGCATTTCAGGTAGATTGGCCGGTCCAAATCTTACCTAGTTGTGAATGAGTGAGTGAATTGCCTGTCTCTGTGTTCCCTGCAGCTGGCTGGTAACCAGTCCAGGGTATTCCCAGCCCACTGCCCGAAGATAGCTGGGATGTGCTCCAGCACCCCCGCCACCCTACTGAGGATAAGCGATGCAGATAATGGATGGATGAATGAATATAATTTTGAAAACAGTGCCAGGTGGATGTATCACATTCCTGGACTCAATTTCCATCTCTATTACTCTCTTGCTCTTCTCTCACGTGATATTATCTTATTTAGAAAGACTTCTGGGTTCAATTTTCTTCCTCACAGCTTTGGCAACTTGTACTAATTTCCATCCTATCGTGCCATTCCTTAGTCACAGTTTAAATACTCAGTTTCCTTTGCTCTCTGCTAGTTTGTTGTCTTCAATTTGATGTTGTCCTGGCTTTTTGGACCAACTGGAACACGAGTGTTCGTTGCTACGCAACTTCTTGTACACCAAACTTTGCCCAAATGAAAGACCACCGCGCGCTGTACTAATAATTGTTTCTGCACTTCGGTTCTGCACAACTTAGAGTTCTTTTTGACAGGACCCTACTGAGGACAAGGGGTGCTGATAATGGAGGGATGGCAAATGAACACTAAAACATTTAGTGGGTAATATATACATATCCATACATGAAATACATTCTTATTATTATTTAGTTTTTTTTAATATTGGACACCTGCAAAGGAGATTGCATTGGATGTCAGTTCTATATTTTGACTTTTACTGTGCAGTGTTGTTTGTTGTTTTGTGAACTGTTTACATCATTTTCCTAATCGGCCAATCATATTGCTGTTCTTTGATTTTCAAACCCTTTAGGATGGATCTCTATTCGTAATTCAGAAGCGTTAATAAAAAGAAAGGGCCCTCCGACTGAAGAACAGTTTGACATTTATTATCTGAAGGCTCTTTCTCCTGTTCTTTTTGTAATTTTAAAATCTGTCTAAAGTCTAAATTTTTCCTCTATTAATAAGAACAGAAAGAACGATAAAAATAAGAATAATATAATGCTCTATTTTATGTTTTTAGTGAACACAAAATAACCACATTTTAACTTTTGTTTGTTTTGTTTGGAGTATAAATAAAAAGTAAACTTCAATCAAGTCAACCATCTGCCAACAACCACATGGTGCCAAAATAAGTCTTTTTACTTTCAAAACAGGTCCTACTTCAGCCTGTTCAGGTAATCAAATCCTCAGATGTATCCTCTGAGCCAAGTAGTTTCCAAAGTCAGACAAAATAGAAACTTAAAATTTCAAAGTTTACCAGAATATTGTTTGGATCAATGTTTCTCAACTCGTGGGTTGCGTACCTGTTTTCTTTGGTTTGCGGGCATTTGATTTGGTAAAATAATGCGGAGAAAAAACATCACTGAGTATCTATTACGCTCCTTAACAGTAGCGGTAAAGTTTTTTTCACACATATTGAGTATGGCCAGAAAACTAAAGTAAAGCTATTTTCATTTAATTTAAAGTGAAGCAAATTGAGCAATCAAGGGAATATTATCATTTGGTATCCCCTGAACAAGGACATTTTTAAAAGTATACATTTGACATTTTCTGTTGTGTTCGCCGAGTTAACTTTGTGATGAGGGCTGGATTTCTTTATCTACAATTTATAACACAGCGTTGGTTCTCTGTTGGTGGGAAACAAAAGAACTCCAAGGGGTGAGATAAATTCAAAAACATTAAAAACAGCATTTGTTTTAAAATAATTTGAAGTCATTGATTGCTATTTAATTGACTAAGAACTACAAAAATAATTTGCTGCTCACTATTAATCTATTATTGGGTTACACCACTACAGCTACATAGGTGAACGTGTACATACAGGCAAAGGATCTGGTGGTTGCTCTAAGCGCAGTGTTGAAGACAGCATGGACGGGCTGAGGGGAAAGCTCGGGCTGCTGGGATTGCGGCTCTTGCGCCGAGAGCGCCTGGTAGAGTCCCGCCGGCTCTCCCTACCCGGACCTTCGGGCTCCTCCTCAATGACCAGAATCTTGTCATCACTAAGGTAACGTAGTAAGGAGTTGTCTGAATCTGCCAGGAGGAAATAACAGCTTTTAGATGAGGATTGGCAAGAAAAAAAGGGAAAGGGAGAAGAATGAAAGACCCTGCAAATATTGTGTTTTTTGGTTTGTTTTTTTGTCCCGAGTATCCCACATAAGATATCAACATCAACAACAGGTACTGAAAAAAGTTATCTGGAGCTGCATTATCCATTTGACCAAGGATGGGCAAACAGAGCTGTTGGGCTTTTTGATACGGCCCTCCAAATGCAATAATATAATGATGATACAGTATGTATGGTTTTTTTAAGTACTTCTAAAAAAATGTCTTAAGTTGGTAACACTCTTGTAGCTGTCTCCCCAACATTCAAATAGCTGGATACATTTACTAGCTTTTTTTTTTGTAAAACATACATTGATTGGCACAGGCAAATTTTTGTCTGATGGGTATTCTACCCGGAAAGGCAAAGGTTTTTGACCGCTAAGCTAGCGCGGAAGCTGGCTTATTGTTGTTGTCCCTTTGGCTCATGTGTGTCCATTGTAATTGACTCTTTTAACAGACTTTAAGTGAAATAAATGGGACAACCAGAAGACTATTTTACGTCTGGTGCTTAACTTGTTGAGTGTTTGGGCATTTGGGTTGGCCGTGGTCAAAAGATTTGTGTGTGTGTTTATTTACTACTTTTTCCCTTTTTTCTTTTCTTTGTTTGTCTTGCTGTCGGTCACCCCTCTCGAGGGATATGACCAGGGTAGATAGAGTGATAGTTTTTTTGCATTGATTGAATTTTGCAAAAAGAGGCTCTAAAAGAACGTCTTTTATTTTCCCTCATGTATGTATTTCTGAGGTCTCAGTTTGCAGACACTATTAGTAAATACAAAAATAATAAATATTTTTTATCCGGGCCCCTGGCCCTTCTTGTCAAGTCAAGTCTTGTTTATTTGTATAGCCCTTAATCACAGGCTCACAATATCCCTAAACATTATCTGATAATTTGAAACATTACTAGATAGAAAAAAAAACTCAAGTAAAATAGTGATTTAGACCGCCCAAACTATTCATTTTTACTGACTACATAATTAAAATATCATCAATGTTTAGTAAATACGTTCTTAATATTTTGAATTTCTTTTAGTATGTGGCTATTTTAAAGCAGTTTTAGTGTGTCGCTTATAGGCTTTGTAGGCCTATATGCGATCATATACACTGTCTCTCTCATAAACTCTCTTTTGTTCTTTCGTTCTTTCATTTTTTTTCTCTTTTTCTGTACATAATTTTCTCTTTCTTTCAATCCCTCCCTTATTCTTTCCTTCTCTTTTTCTCTCACTTTGATCTACTACTCCCGAGCCTAAATTAGTTCCACAACCCTGCTATAGAAGGTCAGGCCATGGGGCTGACAGCACATAAAACACGATCTAAAGTTGTTAGCGTAACTTGCAACCTAAGGGCCCGGTCACACAGCCGTTTGCGTCTGTATCGCGGGTAAAATTTTGCGGGTTTTTTTGAAAATGCGCAAAATTGGCCAACCCGCTGTTTATCGGTGGTATGCCCGCAAAACAGACGCCGGCGACTGTTCCGCTTCCACATCGCGTCATTTCCGCGTCATTTTCTCGTGTGGACCACGGGTATAAAAGCTGCCGAGCCGGCGTTATGCCGAGAAATGCATCCTTGCCGAGATTTGCATCCCCCTCGCTACTACAACCACTTTTACCTCGTTTTATCTCACTTTTATATCACTTTTAGGGAATTCAATGGCGAACATATAACCAAAACCACTTCGTCTTGCATTTGTTGGGAATGTAATACAACTTAAACCATTCCGTCTTTGTATTTGTTGTGAATGTAATCGAACGGTAATGCACGCCGTATACAAATCACTTTTGAGCAGGTAACATGTTTATTTTGCCTTTTTCTATTCAAATCGCTCGTATTGAAACTGTTATGCACTCTACCACAAAGCTTATTTCTGCATAATAAGCTTTACGGTAGAGTGCATAACAGTTCTCAAAAGTGATTTATATACGGTGTGCATTACCGTTCGATTACGTTCACAACAAAAACAAAGACGGAATGGTTTATGTTGTATTACATTCCCAACAAATGCAAGACGAAGTGGATTTGGTAATATGTTCGCCATTACATTCCCTAAAAGTGAGATAAAATGAGGTAAAAGTGGTTGTAGTAGCGAGGGGATGCAAATCTCGGCAGGGATGCATTTCTCGGCATAACACCGGGCTGTAGAAATCATAACCGCTCAAGACACAGTCCCGTGAAGATCAAAATTTCAAGCTATGGCACCGAAGAAGCCAATATGTTATTATTGTAATAGTTTTTCATTTTTATTTTATTATCTTGTTATGAAATGAAAATAAATGTCAAGAAATAAAAATGGATTAAGACAAGGTCACTACGGTGATGGGGATCCATGTCCACCCCTTGACGTCTCGAGCACAACTGACGCGTCCTCGGCAAATCGCGCTGTATATACGCGGAGAAAGGCGTTTGACCGTCACACGCGTAACACGCTAATTTCACGTAATAACACCGCGATACAGGCGCAGAACATGCTATTACCATGCTCCACCCACGATTACCCGCTGAAATTTCGCGTCCTACCCATGTGTAACCACACCCTGGCCGCGGCCAGAGCACGTCGTTCTGCGTAATTTCCGCGTCATTACCTCGTGTGCCGCCCGCGGTTAACACGTGGTCTAAAGTTTTCAGCAGCGCAAAACTTTTTGGCGCGGCCAACCGCGTGTGAATTTCCGACCGCGTGTAAAGCACTGCTGTGTCTCGTCTATATGGCGATCTCAGAGCGTCCAAGATAGTCTGCTTCACGGGCAGAAATTTCTGGCCGTGATTCAGCCTCGATACGCCCGTGAAAGGCTTGGTGACCGGGCCCTAAAGTTTTGAGCAGCCCAAAACTTTTTCGCGCTGCCAACCGCGTGTGAATTTCCGACCGCGTGTAAAGCACTGCTGTATCTCGTCTGTATGGCGATCTCATCGCCAAAGCGTCCAACAGCGTCTGCTTCACAGGCAGAAATTTCTGGGCGTGATTCAGACGCAAACGGCTGTGTGACCGGGCCCTAAAACCTAACTACTGACTTATAGTTGTGGGAAATAAACTAAATATAATATTAATGGGTGAATTACAAATTTTTGTTAAACAATTAAATAACACAAAACGAGAAACAAAATTGCCTGCTCTTGCTTTCCCTAGAAGGCCTGACAATCAAAAGGTTTGCCCACCCCAGCATTAAACTGTTAGGGTTCCACCGCTAGGGACATCCTGTGTATCTGGCATGATGATAATGCCTATTTTTGAATTTTGTGACAGTGCCAGAAATTTTGAATCTGACTGTTCATTGTGGATATATTGAAACAGAAAGCCACATCTGACAAAAGAATGAGAAATTCAAGGGAGAATAAAAGCTCGTTACATAGACTATATTATTGCACCCTAGTGTTATTCATAGATTTTCTGACAACAGAGTTGGGGTGAATACAGATCAATTGTCATGCAAAGTGTTAGTCAAAATGGAAAAAAGTCTTCAGCAGTTGTTTAAATGCAACCCCCTTTGCATTTCTGTTTGCTTGTCACTAGGGTCAGATACATAACTCCCGGTTATGTATCAGTCCACAAGCACGCAACCATGAAGAACCCGAGGATGGGATGCGTCAAGTCAATAGAGAAGCAGAGCAAGCAGCGCTGTTTGTTGAGGGGCAGGGTTTGCATGTAAATGTGTTAGTATGTGTGTACCTCTACTCCCTCTCTTGCCCATGCTGGGTTCCTTGGCCTCGCCCATCCAGTTATATTCGGGTGGCATGGACACAGGTCTGAGGTCACCTGGAACAATCCAACCAGCGATCAGAGAGTCGGCTAAATTGGTGTTGGGGACTCGAGTTTTCGTTGTGTTTGGCAAGCAGCGGTTGAGAGAGTGACTAAGAGACAGCTGGTGGGGGTGGACAAGGGAGAGGTAGACAAGGTGTGTGCAGGTGAGGGACTGAGATGACATGCAAGATGTGGGCCACATGACCGTCATTTTTGTAACACCTTCTTATTGTATTTTTTTTCTGTTTATTCTTGGACTCTTGAAGAGTAATCTTCACCCAAGGTCTGAAACTGAGTATTTATGCATAAACAGCACGGCAAAAAAAGCTTTACCCCATTGGCCCAAAAAATGTATGTATCATTTTTCTTATTTTAAGAGTTTTTCTTGATTCTTCAATAAAATAAGAAAAACATCCCTAAAAAGGCGAAACTATCTCATCTTGAAAGTCCGGGAGTGTTTTGCTCATTTTTTTTTTGTTTTGTTTTCTAATTTTGGAGAGACATTTTTCTTGAAATTAGCGTAACAGGATCAAGCACCTGATCCTGGATTATAATGCCAATTCCTGGCTCAGGTTCACTCCTGGGTTAGTAACATCAGACTGGCCACAAGATAGGCATGGTGAAGGGTTGTACCATTTCCATTACCCTTTTCGCATTGGCAATGAGCATGGTAGTCATAGCTTTAGAGGTGGAATGCAGAACATCCTCCCAAAAGAGTCTACATAAATGACTTTACCATCACCACCACATATGTCTCAGAGATCAGGTGAAACCTGCAGGGTTTGGAAATACTCATCACATGAGCGAGGATGAGCTTCAAGCCCTCCAAGTCAAGATCCATGGTTCTAAAGAGGGGGAAATTGACGAACAAGTTCCGTTTTTTGATATCTGTATCCCAGATTCCAACAATATCATAACCAGTTAGGAGCATGGGAAAGCTCTATGATGATACTCTGAAAGACTCTGTTACCATCCAGGACTCTGGTGAATAACTGGGAGCGTGGCTCACCAAGGTGGACAATTCCAGCACTCCATTCTGCCCAAAGCCTTGTTTCTTCTCCCTATATGTACATACAGTCACAATTACAACTGTGGAGTACTTTGAAAGGAGGATCAAAGGCTACCACAGCCAAATTTAAATATTAAATTGTCTTGGAAATGTAGTTTGAAAATACAAGGCCTGCGCTTTAAACCAAGTACATGGACACCACCCTTGGCAAATTACCTAAATCTTATCGAATCTCTCAAAGGCTATTGTAGCATTTAAAATATATAACTACATCTGGAAGTGTTTATTTGATGTTGAAATAACTATATTTGGTTCAGAGAGCTGTAAGGTTTATGCACTTTATTTTTGCGAACGTCTTAGCACAAGTTTTCAATGCACTGTATTGTATTGTTGCAGTTTTCACCATCCACAGAACAAAATTAAGGCCTCAACATCAGGTCCTCTGTGGTCCCGGTCGTTCTTTGGTGGATTAACTCATATTGTGACACTACACAACTATAATGTGTAATTAACTCACACTAGGTGAAACAACATTTTCCTCAGATTGATCAAACACGCTCAATTGGATAACTCGTGCGTCTTCTCTGATCGAGTCTAAACTCAGGATCATTTAGCAGTTAAGTCATCATAAACACGACCCACTGCCTTGATTTTACACACAGCATATTCGTTTCCGCGTTGCTGCTCTTGCCAAGAAAACCAACCAGCTCAGCACTTGGGTGATTTGGAGGGCTCAGCATCATTCAAACGATAAAATTCAGCAGTCTGGCACGGCCGGAAAAGTCCAGCACAGCAATGGCTCAGAATGCGATTCCGCAACTGTAAGATAAAAGTATGATGAAGTTCGGACATGTTAAACTGAACACAGTAAGTTTAGGAGTCTTACAAAATAAAATATGACAACTAGCACAGAAAAAACATGTGTCTTGTTGATGTCTATTTAGTTCACATTATTACTCTATAATAAATTACATCTTGAATATTTTAATGTTTCACTGCATACTACTGTCCATTGAGGGTAGCAACAAATTAAAGTAAATTACTCTACCACTTTGGGCTTATATACTGTAAAATGTAAGTGTTCTTATGCAGTCATAAATAATATTTTCAGGAGTGTTTAATGTGGTGCCCGCATGTACCCCCAACTTTAAAAAACAGTTAGTGTTGATTGTTGTTAGTGTGATTTTGGAGTTTAAATTGGACCTATTGTAAAAAGAAAAACAAATGCAGCATTTTACTGTGTTTTCGTAGATTTTAGTTTTTTCATGAAAGGAGTGATCCAGTAAAATGGTGTAATCAGTAGTCAGAACTACAGTAAATGTTTCAACAGGATTGTGCTATAGATTACACAGAAATTGTGATGGATTTAAAAAATAAAAGTGCCATACACCTCAATGCTGTTGTTAAAACAATATTTTTACTGTAAAATATTCCACAATGGAGTCCCTAGATCAATGCTTTAATTTGACAGCAGGACAATATCTTACTGGATAGTAGACAGTTGAACCAAATTTCTGCTTTCATTGACAGTCCAGAGATACTCCAGACTCATGACTCATGTGAATGCTGAGTAGTTTATCGTGTGACCTCTGCCTTTCACATCATGACAACCCCCTAAGAGTTTTGCATGAAGGAAGACGATGTCTTGAAAGTTGTCCCGAGGTGGCAAGGGAGAGAGAGGGGGGCCTTCAAACTGTGCTTGTGGATTTGTATTTGATTTAATGGCACACCAGCTCAAGGTCAGGATTCCTTTCCATTGCAAGCCGAAAAAGGCTTCATTGGAGGGAAAAATGCCCGAAAGTGAACATAATCCTTAGGATTTCTTATTAAAATGTGTTTGTGTCCATAGTTTGTCCTTCTAACCAATTCTTGGGCATCTTCCTAAAACTTTCCGTGCAATGCCACCATGTTGTTGGGCAAACAGCATCACAAGCCGTTGTGGCACAAGTGAAAAACAGCCAATGATGTACATACAATGAACAAATGCTGATAACAAAAAGGCGAGAAGATTGTGGTGGAGAGCATGCGGTTCTTCTGAAAAAAATCAGGCTGGACAAACCAACATCAAATTTCTTTCCTACCATGTGTGGGGGTTTTGTCCCGCCTGCGCACGCCTGTATTACGGCCTCTGTCATATTCAGAGCCTGGTGGTCCGTCTCCCTCCAAAATTGAGAAGTACTGACCACTGTCCTGGTCCAAGTAATAGCTGACAGCTTCTGAACCTTTTGAACCTGGGTACCGGGTGATGTCGTCACAGGAAATCAAACCGAGCTCCTCCCTGGAAGAACAACAACATGTTAGGTCTATGCTAGCGTGGGCGTCAGTGTTTGGTTCCTCACCTGGGGCTGTAGAGTCCAGAAACAGGTGAAAGGATAAATATGTCTTGGGCATCCATTTTGGACATGCCTAAAGTTCCACCTGGTGTAGGCGAGGTGCTGGTAGGGCTGGTGGGGACAGGCTGAAAAGGAATACATTGAAAACATGTATTCAGAGCAGGCCTGAGCGATATGGCCCAAAAATAAAATCTGGATTTAATTTTTGTTGTTGTCGTTTAGTCTTTTTACAGTTTAACCTTGGTAGAAACTCAAGACAAAGCCGATAGGCATGAATAGATTTTGAACTTGCAAGCAGGACTGGGAGGGAAGCTCTTAGATAAAACAATTCCATCTTTTCCTGAAGCTCTGCTACAACACCCCTTTTTTATTAAGGTTACAAAACACAGACCCGGGTGTGGTAACAAAGAACAGCTACACGTCAAAACAACAAACAATGAGTCAAAATAAATTAATTGCAATCCCATGATATCTCCTTTGCACTTGTCTAATAGGAAACATAGAACAAACTTCTTTAGTTTCAACCTCTTGTTTTATTCACTTTACACCACAATATGTCCATTCTTTAAGTAGTTATACAGTATTTACATTGTTCTTAAAGGTGTTCTTGTGTAATTGTGGTCTTATCAAACCAACTGCAGGATTCAGATGGACACAGGACAGGTGTGTAGCTGATACTGTCATGATCCTGCACTCAGGGTTCTGTGTCAGGTTCCTGTGTCTTTGTAGTCTTTGTAGCCCTCCCTGTCAAGTCCCAGACACTCTTGTCGCAGTCTTTTATTATTCCAGTGTACCGAACCGATGCCCGCTTTATGGATCATGAGTACTGACTGACTAACTTTCGGATTATCCCCTATTTGGGTTTACTTGAATAAAATCCCTCGCCTGCATCTTGGACCATAACTGTTGCCTGACTTTCTATGGAGCAAACCCTGTAAAAATAGAAAAAAAAACTTTGGAATTGCCCGACAGCTTTCACTGGTTTACCCCTGCCGCGTCATACAGGTGCCCTGCCCATCCCTTAGAACGCGTCCAAACATCCCACTATCCTTTTAACACCTCTCCACTCATTTCTATCACCATCAAGAGCTCTAGCTTCCACTAGATTTAGATTTATAGGGTCATTCTGTACTCACAAGCCCAGGATATTCAATTTGGTTATCTTATTAGTTATATCCGTCCATCCTCTTTCCGACCCGCTTATCCTCAATAGAGTCACAAGGGTGCTGGAGCCCATCCCAGCAGTAGGCAGGAAACACACTGAACTAGATGCCAGTAAGTCACAGTTTATTTGTTCTATTGTGATAAAAACCTCAAAACTGCTCACTTCAACGCTTGTTTTTACCCATCTTGTCTTAAGACCTAGATGTTGATTCAATAATGTTAAGGAAGAAAAATTCTGGTTCCCTTCAAAACCCCCACATGATATGAATAAAAACATGTAAATAACATTTGTTCAATAAAACACACCCTGTGCAACATATTCATCAAGTGTCAACGGATTTTATATCAGTTTAATAGGAAAGTTAACGATAGCTCAAGCCAACACAAACCTGTAGTTTGTGACTCATTCACTGAAATGCTACAATTAAGTAGTTAGCAACTATGGTATAATCATCACCGCCTGCTTTGATTAAGCAAAAACTTTGAAACGACAGTTTTTAAATTAATAAATAGATTAGATGAATTTGAGTACGGTCCTATAACAGACAGTTACTGCCATTTTGGATAGGCCAGCAAAGGCTTATTTTACATTCACCGTTTTGTCTTTACACAGAGGCTTCTCTTGTCTGTTTCTATGACAACCAGTGTCCGCAATGAGGGCAGCGGCAACAGCATGGCCTAAGCACCTCGACCAGACTCAAGGACACGTCATTTGTCATGTCATTGAGGATGCCTTGCTTATGTCATGTGCGTTTTGAATATACCTGTTTATAAAGAACTACAATAAGAGGGTTTACAGTATCGTATTGATCTTTGCAAGGAGCCGTATTCAAATGATCATTGTCTACACTTCCACTTTCAGTCTTCCTTTTGTATAGTAAAATGGCTACGAAATCAAACAAAAATAAGGTTAGAATTTGTTACGAAAAAAAACGAGGGATTTGGCAAAGCGGAGAAAAAATATAGGTCAAAAAGAAAGAGAAAAGGACAGATAGTGGTCGAGAGGGGACTGATGCGTGGAGCTGTGCTGCGAGAGTGAAAATACTCATTTAGTGATTACAGTCCAGCCTTAGGAAAAGGGGAAGTGGTGCTGAGCAAAATGGGACTTGCACAGCAGGTGATGATCCGGCATCACTTAAAACGGCACTCAAACCATTTGAGCACTGCTGCATTGACTACAAGCGCACCTAAAGACCCTGAATTGGACAGAAATTTAAAAATGCACCATATAATGCTGTGCGCCTTATATACCGGAATATATGGTGGATAAAAAGTGAAATGCATAGTTACAGTTAAACTATACTGCATACCGTAACTGTTCTGCCTTTGAGAAACATATGGAGTGGTCTTCGAGTGACCACCTTTGGTTTACATGCGCATTGCAAATCTTTGATTTTTGCTGCTGTGGACTTCTTTATATTTAGTTTATAATTTAGTTTTTAGTTCTACGATGAACGTATAAGGTTAATGGTTGAAACCATTGTCCAAATAAACAGCATAGAAAGGAAATAAGTCTGGTTGTTCAGGACACCGTTGACTAGCTGTCCATCTGGCGAAAAGGTAAATACTGTGTATATTCAGTTCTGTATATGTCAATATTCATTGCAAAGAATGTTTGTGTCATACTGTAGTTCAGCACTAGAAAATCTAGTTTGCTCTAGTTTACGCGTACTTGGCTTAAAATATATATATATATAAATTTTACAGGGAGAATATAATTAAAGAAAGGTTGGGAATTCAGAAACACCTAAAAAATACAGAGCTTTGGCTTTAGGGGAGTGGATTCAGTTCTCAAAAAATGTATCGGTTGAAGGCATTCTTTGATTCCAAACGTACTTGTCCTGAACACAACTTTTCAGTCCTCTACAAGACGGATGCAAGAAACACAAAAATTTCATCAAAAGTGAAACAGTCCAACAATAAGCTAACACTACTACACTACTGGGCAGCACGGCGGCGCAGTGGTTAGCGCGTGTACGACACAGTTCTGAGGTCATAAGATCGAACCTCCTGTGTGGAGTTTGCATGTTCTCCCTGTGTTTGCGTGGGTTTCGTCCGGGCACTCCGGTTTTCTCCCACATTCCAAAAACATGCATGTCAGGTTAATTGGTCGGTCCAAATTTTCCCTAGGTGTGAATAAGCGAGTGAGTTGTCTCTATGTGCCCTGTGACTAGCTGGCAACCAGTTCAGGGTGTCCCCTGCCCACTGCTCGAAGATAGCTGGGATGGGTTTCAGCACCCCCGCGACCCTACTGAGGATAAGCCGTGCAGATAATGGATGGATACTAAGCTACTAGAAATACTAGTATTGAATAAATAGTTTAGTAAAGTGCTTAGAAAAGTGGCATTAGCATGTAAATGTGCTACTTTCATATTATAGTAGTATGCATCTGTCATTTTTCCATTGGCACGAAAAACAGATTCTTCCCCACAAAAAACCCTTTGACCAGGATGTTAAATAAACCGTAACTCTTTACCTTACTCAGCCTCTTTATTAATAATACATGACCCACAAATAAATGTGACCCAAAATAGCAGGCATTTACAACTGGTAATTATTTATACACCTCCACATATTACAGATTTATGAAACAGGCTCTCCAACAATGAGTGGCACACATCAGCAATGTGACAAATGTGATGAGAGAAGAGCCGCTTTTCTGTAATACAAGTGGAGGATAGCACTGCTTTTTTTTGCAAACTTGTTAAACACAACACAGGCACAGGCAAGCACAAAAAGCAAATCACTAGAGAAATGGAAAAGACAGCCGTAGAGGGATTTGGGCCTTGAATCACATGATCATTCTGAGTTAAATTGTTCCTTTTTGGGGATTTTGTCATAATCCATCAGAATATTTGCCACATTTGGAATAAACTGCAAAGCCGCATGATTCATCCTACAAAAGCAGGCTTATGTATTTGATACTAAGCATGCATGTACGGTTTGTACCCAAATGCTAGCTTTGCAGAGTAAAATGTGAGCAAAAGATCCGACAGAGTAAACACTGTAGTTTGCACTGATATTTGCATGAATGATACATATTGTTTTGCTCACCCATGTGGACCAGCATGCCTCATCTTGTCATGGTGACTAATGTAAACTGTAAAGATATTCTGGAGTCAGTACATTTTCTTCAGAAACTGCTGAATAGAATATATTGTTTCAGTTCCTGTAGTCCGCTATAAATAATTAAGAGCCCAAGTCTTCTTAAGAGCTAGCAATTCTTACTAACCACTTCTGTTACCTCTCACAGATGTATTGGATATGATCTTTTCGGCTCGTGATGTATTTGTATGCCACCTGTCTGTCTGACCTATTATGTAGTGATATAATTTTTTGGGACGACAAAGAACACAAAGAGCAAACTAAAGTTTCAAAGACTGATGAGAGCAACACCAGAAAAGGGAACAGCGGTCCAGCTTCATCACCAAAGCAAGATACAGTCTAATCTAATCCCATGATTTTTTACGGAAATTAGAGGAGAAAGCACAGATATCAACAAAGCTGAAAAGAATGAAGGACACGGACATTCAAGGTCAAAACAGATATGAATTAAAGGACCAAAGTAGAAGGGAAAAAAATAGAGCACCCACTATCTCCATTGGTACATTTGGGCTACTGTAAGTGAATAAAAATAGAGTTTGTGTCACAAGCCAGAAACGGAGACAGAACGCAGTAGCGTTAGTTTACTCAGTTTTATTGATAAAGAGAGAGAGCAGTGCTTGCGTCCACGATCCGATGATCGACGCACACGGGTTGCAGGTGGCTGGAACGCGGTAGTGGCACTTCCGTGTCGAGCGAGGATAATCGTAGGCTGCAGGGATACTGGTCACTAGCCGGGACGGGAGAGCAAGGGCGGTATCGAGTTCAGAAAAGAGGTTGGCAACAGGTATCAGGCAGGAAACAGGGCAAAACCGGTCGGTGGTCGGGATGGCAGATCTGGGCAGAAAATGGTCCAGAAACAGGTCTGCAACAGGTATCAGGCAGGAGAAAATGGGGCAGGAAAATGTCGGAAGGTATGAGCTTGCCTAGCTGGGAGCATAGGTTCGCAAACGGTCTGACGGCTTCCTCATGGAAGCCGGGGATTTAAAAAGAGTCTCTGAACCAATCAGAGCTCAGGGCTCTTGGCGCCAACGGGGTAGCCGCAGGTGACCCGAATCAGTAATAATGACAGTTTGAAATATTGCTGTCACTTTAAGGAGCTCTGCAGAAACATTACAATATATCTTATCCATACATAGATCTGTTTAATGCCTTTCCATTTATTTATCTGCCCAGTCATCTGTCCAGCCATCACCCATTCACCCACCCTTATCCACTCATCTGCCATTTGTTTATCCTTCCATTTATCTTGTATCTTCTATCCATACGTTTCTGTCCACCTATTGATGTATCTATCATTTTATCTATATCGTATTCATCCATCTATCCATCCATCTAACATCCATCTATCCATCTATCCATGCATCTGTGATAGAAGAAAGTGTGTCTTTACCAGTTCTTCACTGGGCATGATGCTTGTCAGGTGGACAACCTCTATAAAAGAAGTTCATGCATCCCTTTCTTCAACCATCTGTTCATCCATCAATTTGTCAATCCATCATACACCTATTCTTTTGTCATATTCTTATTCATTATCCATGCACTATTTTCCAGTCACCCATGCATCCATCTTTTCATCCATCCATCCATCCATATTGTATCATGTGCCCATATGCCCACCCATCTATTTATCCCATACATCCTTTCATCTAAATTGTATCCATCCATGTATACATACATACATACATACATACATACATACATACATACATACATACATACATACATACATACACACATACATACATACATACATACATACATACATACATACATACATACATACATACATACATACATACATACATACATACATACATACATACATACATACATACATACATACATACATACATACATACATACATACATACTGGACTGTCTCAGAAAATTAGAATATTGTGATAAAGTTCTTTATTTTCTGTAATGCAATTAAAAAAACAAAAATGTCATACAATTTGGATTCATTACACATCAACTGAACTATTTCAAGCCTTTTATTATTTTAATATTGCTGAATTTGGCTTACAGCTTAAGAAAACTCAAAAATCCTATCTCAAAATATTAGAATACTTCCTCAGACCAAGTAAAAAAATAATTTTAAAACAGCAAAACTAAATCAAACATTTGAAAATGTCCATTGATGCACTCAGTACTTGGTTGGGAATCCTTTTGCACGAATTACTGCATCAATCCGGCGTGGCATGGAGGCAATCAGCCTGTGGCATTGCTGAGGTGTTATTGATGCCCAGGATGCTTCGATAGCGGCCTTCAGCTCATTTGCATTTGTAGGTCTGGTGTCTTTCATCTTCTTCTTAACTATACCCCACAAATTTTCGATGGGGTTCAGGTCAGGGGAATTAGCAGGCCAATCAAGGACAGTGATGCCATGGTCAGTGCACCAGTTACTGGTGGTTTTGGCACTGTGGGCAGGTGCCAGATCATGCTGGAAAATTAAATCCTCATCTCCATAGAGCTTTTCAGCAGATGGAAGCATGTAGTGCTCTAAAATCTCTTGGTACACAGTTGCATTTACTCTGGACTTGATGAAACACAGTGGACCAACACCAGCAGCTGACATGGCTCCCCAAACCATTGCTGACTGTGGGAACTTCACACTGGATTTCAAGCAACTTGGATTTTGCTCCTCTCCAGCCTTTCTCCAGACTCTGGCGCCTTGACTCCCAAATGAAATTCAAAACTTGCTTTCGTCTGAAAAGAGGACTTTGGACCACTCTGCAACTGTCCAGTGCTTCTTCTCCATAGCCAAGTCAGACGCTTCTTCCATTGTCTTGAGTTCAGAAGTGGCTTGACCATGGGAATACGGCTATTGTAGCCCATTTCCCGGACACGTCTGTGAACTGTGGCTTTTGATACCTGGACTCCAGCTTCAGCCCACTGTCTTTGAAGCTCCCCCAAATTCTGGAAGCGGCTCTTCGTCACAATTTTGTTAAGGCTGCGGTCATTTCTCTTGGTTGTGCAGCGTTTCCGGCCACATTTTTCCCTTCCAACAGACTTTTTGTGGATATGCTTTGAAACTGCACTCTGTGAACAGCCTGCTCTTTGAGAATTTTCCTTTTGTGTCTTACCCTCCTGATGGAGGGTATCAATGATGGTCCTCTAAACAGCAGTCTTCCCCATACTGGTGATTTAGTTTACTGAACCAAGCTGAGTGTTTTCAAGGCTCAGGAAACCCTCGCAAGGTGTTTCGAGTTAATTAGATGATTCAGGTGATTAGTTGAATAGCCTACTTGTATACTTTTTCATGATATTCTAATATTTTGAGATAGGATTTTTGAGTTTTCTTAAGCTGTAAGCCAAATTCAGCAATATTAAAATAATAAAAGGCTTGAAATAGTTCAGTTGATGTGTAATGAATCCAGAATGTATGACATTTTTGTTTTTTTAATTGCATTACAGAAAATAAAGAACTTTATCACAATATTCTAATTTTCTGAGACAGTCCAGTACATACATACATTTGTCATTGTTTTATTCATGAGCCATCTTTTCATCTTTCTTTTAAAACATTGTCCATGCTTTATCTATTTACCAGATACCCATGCGTCCATCCGTTCATCCATCTGTTTATCAATCTGTTCATTCATTTGTTCATCCATCTGTTTATGCATCTATTTGTCAATATATATATATATTCATCAATTCAACATCCGTCTCTTCATTTAACATTTTATCCATCTTCCATGCTTTATCTATTCACCAGTCCATCCATTATTTATTCATCTTTTATATTCTGTCCATTTGTCTACCCATCTATTTATCCATCCATCCTTTCATCCATAGTGTATCCATCCATCCATCCATTTGTTATCCATTCATTCACCTATTCACGAGCCATTTGTTTTTCTAAATTTTCAGTCATCATTCAAGCTTCATCTTTTATCTAGACGTCCATGCATCCAACTGTTCATCTATCTATTTATCCATCTATCCATCAATTATTAAATCCATCTATCTTTTTATTTGTCATACATGTCAACAGTAACTTTGCCTGAATCGATCCCAAGTTCGAGGTGTCCAAGTCGGCAGATTGAACAACTACGCGATCCCCTCCAAAATACATAAATAAACAACACAACCAGGCACGTGGTCTTAAACAATTACACATATAGTGTGTAAAGGTAAATAAAGATAATTAATCCAAGTAAGTGCAGTTATGATTTTCCTGCTACCTGCAATCCAAGTGGCTTCCAACGGACATTCCTCAGCAGAGCTGGAGTGGAACTCAATGTGTTTTGTGGCCTTTTCTTCAGTGTTAAGATAACTCCACAAGGGTCTTCCCTCAAAGCATTGACCAGGTTCTTCAACTGCCAGCCCACCTTGGAAGAGCCAAAAACACAATTGAAGAGAAACAATTCCAACTGAAAATCTGTTGACTTTCAACATTATGTAGGTGGATTGTGTGTGGGACTTTTTCCATTTTTGAAACAAATATTTTCGTGCAAGCTCTTTTTGGCATCTAATTTTGACCTGAAATTCGGTGATTATACACACATATATACAAGGTGTACTGTAAAAGCAAGAATAGGCTTACAAAAGTATATACTGCTAGTCCTTTTAACAATTATTAGGCTTCAGCTCCGAACTAAGACCACCTCAGTCAAAAGCTACTTATCATTGGTAGCTAGTTAGTTCAAAATTGATTATTACATCAAATGTCTCTAAATAAAATAATAATAAAAACTGTTGATTTTAATTTGAATACTGTTAAATATATATATTTGTTCATTCATATCCATCCATCCATTATCGCACCGCTTATCCTAAGTAAGGTCGCGGGGGTGCTGGAGCCCATCCCAGCCATCTTTGGGCAGTGGGTAGGGGACACCCTGAACTGGTTGCCAGCCAGTCGCGAGGAACACAGAGACAGACAACTCACTCGCTCATGAACACTTTGGGACAATTTGAAACGGCCAATTAACATGCATGTTTTTGGTATGTGGGAGAAAACCGGATTGCCCGGAGGAAACTTGCATGTTCATATATCTACATACAGTATTTGTTTCAATTAACAATTAAATTTTATTACTTAAACAAAACATAGAAATACATACTTTGTCTTGTGAAAAATATATAGTGTATTCACACAAAAATGAAAAGAGACACTGCACATATTTTACAAAGTAGTTAAATCTTTCTAAAATATATGTCTTACTTTGTTAAATTTCAGCACTTTTCATTCGATGGACGGCACCCACAGAAACGATGTAGATGCTCACAAAGCACACAAAGCATGTAATCAGGCCATTTTGAAAATGTTCACTTTGCAAATATGCACAGAAGATGGATACAAGGAGAGACTCCCCAAAATAACAGCATCACATAAACTGCTGCTGGGGTGTTTTTTTTTCTCCAAAATCCCAAGAGTCTTCATTATTTTCCCAAATGCTATTACCCACA
The DNA here is from genome assembly GCF_059441175.1 of Urocampus carinirostris. Classification (NCBI taxonomy): domain Eukaryota; kingdom Metazoa; phylum Chordata; class Actinopteri; order Syngnathiformes; family Syngnathidae; genus Urocampus; species Urocampus carinirostris. Next base: position 7,077,242 of record NC_142357.1, on the reverse strand, counting down.
CATAATTATGTTGGCTGTTCAAACAATCATTTTGGTATCTGAACAACTTCAGATATTCAGCTCATAAACAAAACCTTGTTTTGAGGCACAGAACAAAGGTTCTAAATGTATGGACTGATACATTCACAAGAGTCCTAACGTGAAATGACATCATTATCATCTTTTTTTTTTACAACCTCTGTGGAAGTTTTTGACTCTACACTTAAGACACTTATATTATTTTATATATATATATACACATATATATATATATATATATATATATATATATATATATATATATATATATATATATACACACATATATATACACATATATATATATATATATATATATATATATATATATATATATATATATATATATATATATATATATATATATATATATATATATATATATATATATATATATATATACATATATATATATATATATATATATATATATATATATATATATATATACTGGACTGTCTCAGAAAATTAGAATATTGCGATAAAGTTCTTTATTTTCTGTAATGCAATTAAAAAAACAAAAATGTCATACATTCTGGATTCATTACACATCAACTGAACTATTTCAAGCCTTTTATTATTTGAATATTGCTGATTTTGGCTTACAGCTGAAAAAAACTCAAAAATCCTATCTCAAAATATTAGAATACTTCCTCAGACCAAGTAAAAAAAATAATTTTATAACAGCAAAACTAAATCAAACATTTGAAAATGTCCATCGATGCACTCAGTACTTGGTTGGGAATCCTTTTGCACGGATTAATGCATCAATCCGGCGTGGCATGGAGGCAATCAGCCTGTGGCATTGCTGAGGTGTTATTGATGCCCAGGGTGCTTCGATAGCGGCCTTCAGCTCATTTGCATTTGTAGGTCTGGTGTCTTTCATCTTCTTAACTATACCCCACAAATTCTCGATGGGGTTCAGGTCAGGGGAATTAGCAGGCCAATCAAGGACAGTGATGCCATGGTCAGTGCACCAGTTACTGGTGGTTTTGGCACTGTGGGCAGGTGCCAGATCATGCTGGAAAATGAAATCCTCATCTCCATAGAGCTTTTCAGCAGATGTAGTGCTCTAATATCTCTTGGTACACAGTTGCATTTACTCTGGACTTGATGAAACACAGTGGACCAACACCAGCAGCTGACATGGCTCCCCAAACCATTGCTGACTGTGGGAACTTCACACTGGATTTCAAGCAACTTGGATTTTGCTCCTCTCCAGCCTTTCTCCAGACTCTGGCGCCTTGACTTCCAAATGAAATGCAAAACTTGCTTTCGTCTGAAAAGAGGACTTTGGACCACTCTGCAACTGTCCAGTGCTTCTTCTCCATAGCCCAAGTCAGACGCTTCTTCCGTTGTCTTGAGTTCAGAAGTGGCTTGGCATTGGAAATACGGCTATTGTAGCCCATTTCCCGGACACGTCTGTGAACTGTGGCTTTTGATACCTGGACTCCAGCTTCAGCCCACTGTCTTTGAAGCTCCCCCAAATTCTGGAAGCGGCTCTTCTTCACAATTTTGTTAAGGTTGTGCGGCGTTTCCGGCCACATTTTTCCCTTCCGACAGACTTTTTGTGGATATGCTTTGAAACTGCACTCTGTGAACAGCCTGCTCTTTGAGAAATTTCTTTTTGTGTCTTACCCTCCTGATGGAGGGTATCAATGATGGTCCTCTGGACAGCAGTCAGATCAGCAGTCTTCCCCATACTTGTGATTTAGTTTACTGAACCAAGCTGAGTGTTTTTAAGGCTCAGGAAACCCCCGCAAGGTGTTTCGAGTTAATTAGATGATTCAGGTGATTAGTTGAATAGCCAACTTGTATACTTTTTCATGATATTCTATTATTTTGAGATAGGATTTTTGAGTTTCCTTAAGCTGTAAGCCAAATTCAGCAATATTAAAATAATAAAAGGCTTGAAATAGTTCAGTTGATGTGTAATGAATCCAGAATGTATGACATTTTTGTTTTTTTAATTGCATTACAGAAAATAAAGAACTTTATCACAATATTCTAATTTTCTGAGACAGTCCAGTATATATATATATATATATATATATATATATATATATATATATATATATATATATATATATATATATATATATATATATATATATATATATATATATATATATATATATATATATATATATATATATATATATATATATATATATATATATATATATATATATATATATATATATATATATATATATATATATATTTATATGAGGTTGACCTTATCCATTTGTTATTTGTCCTTGAGGGACAAGGAGGAGCCTAGATGTTGCGCTATGCATGTGTCCTGATCCTCGTACCGGCACATAGTCCTGATGCACGCAATCATCTACAAACTGCTGCATTGGTCGGGATTTTGAGTCAGGAACCTTTTTGTTTTTGTCAACTACACTTTTTGCATGAGTTCTGTTTTTACTTATATCAAATTTTGATGTTAACTGTTTATTGTCTGCTGATGCCCTTGCAACACCCATTGCAGCCTGTTCATCCAGGAAAGGGGGATTACCTTGCCCACATGTAGGTTGTAGAACAGAAGATGTTGTAATGGTGGTCTGTGCAACCCTTCGGGACTTTTTGTGATTAAGGGCTATACAAATAAATATGACTCAACTTTACATGTAATGAGCATTGTGACAGAAAAAAAATGCCATACAATAGAGTGCAGAGTTTTGATAAACATTTAAAAAATTTGAAAGTTAAATATTTTCTTATTAAGTATCTGTTAACAATGCCCAATTGAGCTGTTTTTTTCTACCACGCATATCTGCTTTTGTCTTACTCATAGCAAAGCTGTTCAGGCGGAACACATTATGTAGAGAGAACAGGGGGAGTGGTGGAGAGTGACGTGGTTCTCATCCCTGAGATTTTATTTATGTTTGTATAGCATATTACACTGTATCAAGGATTATACAATCAACATTAAACAATCACAGAAAATCCTGAAAGCGAGGAAAAGCCTGCATCAAGTACATTAGTACGGTAAGTCTATTATTACTTTTGGTGCACACACCAACCACACTGAGTCAAAAGGATTGGGGGAAAAAGTGATTTCATAACAAAAATAGCAAGTACCTTATTTTTAGTGGGGGTATATCCATTAAATGTCTGTGCTTAATTCTAAATGGCAATGTAAGTCAGTATCAATCCTTCTATTTGCCCGAACATAGCCACAATGTTGTCATTTAGGCCTTTGCTAATTTACCAGATCAATGCACGTTTGGTTGGGCAATTCACTCTCCCACATACAAATCCCTTGTAAGGCATTATTCTTGTGCCCTTGCATCCCTGTCCAACGCCCTAGTTTGTTTTTGTAATAAATCGTGAGTAGTCAACATAAATGTACGTGCACGGGCATCATGATCAAGCTTGACAAAAGTAGCAATGATGACAGAAGCCAGAGGTAGTGGCCGGGAGTAAAATAGTTCCATATTCCATCTAGCTCTTTTAAAATAACTTCACTTTACTACATTTTTTTCTTTGCACATTATTCCTTCCAGTTCCTCATTACATCCCTTTCCAGCCTTCCAGCTTTGCCTTGCCCTACTGTGCCACGATTGCCTCATAACAGCTCTCCTGCACCTGCGCCTCCCCGCGCTTATCTCCTCCCCCCGGGGTGAGGGATCAGAGAGATGAGGGTCTCACAGAGGGAGTAACGAGCAGTTGAAACTAAGCGCCTGGCAGGGAGCACCCCTCCACCAACACATGCTGAAAAGTGGGGACGAGCCCCAGTACACTACGTGATTGCCTCACAAGTTTGTGAAAAGCACAAAAAAGCACGGAAGAGGAATTTTATTGAGGAACATGCTAGCAAAATATCACCATACGGAGACATAAAATGGTAAAAGATAGCAGGGGTCTTGAAATATTAAGGCAAACCTTTTGAGTTGCAAGCTGTATTGGATTAAAAATAAATTGGTAGGAGCGTCGGACCAAAAGAAAATGTCATTTTATATTAGATTTTTAATAAAATAAATTCAAAAATTTGGGGAAATACACAGAAGTAAAAGCATTGACTCTGTTTATGGTGCACCAAGTAAATTATTGTTTGTGACACTGTGCAATATCCGACCGCTAAATGTCACTGTATTGTGTAGTGCAACCGAAAACAAGTGCTACAAAGCACAAAGAAGAATACACACTACTGCAGGTTTGTCCAAATGAGTTTGACGCTGGGGCAGGATCCATTCTGGCTCCCCCTCATTGGGGTCCAACTCTCCAAATGTGACACTCTCATCATTATTCATTTTTCACATATAGATAAACAGAAATGTACTTTTTAAATTTAGCTGCTCAATGAGATATGTTAAAACACTACGAGCTGTTCCCAGTGGGTAACATCGTATTTATTCGACCATAACGCTACTACATTTGTCTCTATGATGTCGCCATGTTCAAATAAACCTAAAAGTTTCTTAGTGGGGAATTTTAAGCAGCAACTGCAAGTATTCGTTTATGGACATGTGAACGAGCTATGCAGTTTCAAATCCTGGGTTTTTCAGGACAATGGAAATCCTTTCGAGACCAAGACGACTGACAATTGTATTATCATTAATCAGGTTTTCGGAGAAAGTAGTCTGCAATAATCTTCATTTGAAAATGTAATTGGCCTATGTAACAATAAAAGAGGGAATAAAGCTTCATCGAGACTGCCTCTTTGAACGTAGAACAAAAAATGTTCATGTTCAGTCTGAATTCCTTGTGAAACGCAAGAAGAGTGAGTCATTCCATTTTGCATGGATGCGGATTTATTTATTTACTTACCACCGTCTGATGGTTGACTTGTATGACTTCGTCACCTGCGTGGATCTTTTTACACTGATCTGCTGGAGACTGCAAAAAAGGAAATTATAGAGGATTTTGGATGCAAAAATACATATTGAAATTATATATTATTACAAAATGATGAGCTTCAATGCCTCTAAACTTACATTCTCTGTGGTACCGGTTATAACATGAAGTCCATCATAAGTTGATTTGATGTACATTCCCTGAAAGACAAGCGAGACAGATGGAAATAATTAATGCCCAGCAGAGTTTCTTGTTTATTAATGCTTCAAATATACTTTATCCAAAATTGCCTTTGTTCCCTTTAATGTTTGAAGTTATATCAACACAGTACTAAATTTGGCCTGGACCTTACTGGATTTATTTTGCATTTGGAACACTAATCTTCCTTCCTATTTCATAATTTCCATTGAATTGTTATCTATTTACTGTATCTTGGACTGGCTTAAACAGAAAAGTAAAATGCAAAAACCAGTTTGACTCAATACCGATGCCAGTAATATAAGTCCTTCTAACTCATTACCATTTTTCTTCACTGTCTGGACTATTAATATCTGTCCACCAAACCTTCAAAGTAATACATTACAGCTGTTAGAAAGTATGTTTCCCTGATCTCAAACCAGCTGTCTTTTCTGTGTTGTCCTCCCAAAAGGTTTGGTCGGCATCCAGGATGCAAAAAATAAAATTGCCAGAATGCTTTTTTATATTTGTGTTATTGTCTTAAATTATGTATATACTGTATCTACCTTTTTATTGGGAGTGTGTGTAACTTGTTTATATTATGATTCCTTTTTTACTTCACATGTATGGTTAACATCCATCCATCCATCCCTGCATCAGTAAAAGGTTAAAGTGTGTCTTTACCAGTCCTTCACTTGGCATGATGCTTGTCAGGTGGACAACCTCCAGATGGGCTGATTGAGAAACCAGAGAGTCTGACGACAAGGAGATGATGTGATCACAAATCCCCGCTAAGGTCTTACACTGCAGTAGAGGGAGGAAATGACAGAGCTTTAGTTATTGAGATTGCTTTCTATCTAAGAAAGATGCCGTCGTGACTTTGTGAAAGAAAAAAAACAATTTCTGAGATTGTTCCACATCAGCAGTTGGACACGAGGGACTGTCAACAGACATAAACCGGCATGCCTAAAAGATTCATGACAGGTCCTGAGCAACTCAATGTTTCTTCCAGAAAACCTGTTCACAATTTCTCACATGTATTAAGAATAATAAAGCTTGGTATTACAGTAATCCAATATTAATGTTTTACTTTAAAAATCCAACATATGCCTGTGTTGTCTCTACACAGCGTCCCTTAAAACAATGTGACTCACCCTTGGCCCATACCTATGGAGATGTATTAACTCAATAAACATTTGACATTTGAACGCAATGTCATTTAATCAGCCGTTTATGTGAGATACAATAAATAAAGAAATAAAATTGAACTGGCTGGCAACCAGTTCAGGGTGTCCCACTGCCCGAAGATAGCTGGGGTACGGCTCCAGCACCCCCGCGACCCTGCTGAGGATAAGCTGTGCAGATAAAGGGTGAACGGATGAATGAATCATCACTTTGCCATAACTACATTCAAAATATTTATGGACCTGCTCCACAGCAAAAATAATGTTTCAAATTTAAGGGTTAAATAAAGGAACATTATTTTCATCCAGATCATTTTAATTTGTTATCTGTTAGAAAGTAGATTTATCACCATATAATATTAATATTTGTTTTCATATTTTGACAGATTTTCCTTACCTTTTCATAGAAAAAAGAGTAGAAATAAGAAAAAAATAAAACAAAACACTACTACCTCTACTTCTGTAATACTACTCTTACTAGTATTACGACTACTATTTTCTTTAGGGGCCGGTCACACAGACATTTGCGGCTGAATCACGGCCAGAAATTTCTGCCTGTTAGGCGGACGCTATTGGACGCTTTGAGATCGCAATGCAGACGAGATACAGCAGTGCTTAACACGCGGTCGGAAAATCGCGCGCGGGTGGCAGTGCGATAAAGTTTTGCGCTGCTCAATTCTTCAGAGCGCGGGTACACAGCCTTTCACGAGCGTATCAAGGCTGAACCACGGCCAGAAATTTCTGAAGCGGATGCTGTTGGGCGCTGTTGGACGTTTTGAGACCGCCATATAGACGAGATACAGCAGTGCTTTACTCGCGGTCGGAAATTCACACGTGGTTGGCCGCGCGCAAAACTTTTGAGCTGCTCAAAAGTTTGAGCACGTGTTAAACCGCGTGCCGCACACGTGGTCAACACGAGGTAATGACGCGGAAATGACGCAGAACGACGTGCTCTGGCCGCGGCCAGGGCGTGGTTACACATGGGTAGGACGGGAAATTTCAGCGGGTAATCGTGGGTGGAGCATGGTAATAGCATGTTCTGCGCCTGTATCGCGGTGTTATTACGTGAAATTAGCGTGTTACGCGTGTGACAGTCAAACGCCTTTCTCCGCGTATATACAGCGCGATTTGCCGAGCACACGTCAGTTGTGCTCGAGACGTCAAGGGGGTGAACATGGATCCCCGTCAGCGCAGTGACCTCGTCTTAATCCATTTTTATTTCTTGACATTTCTTTTCAAGATAATAAAATAAAAATGATGCCATAGCTTGAAATCTTGATCTTCACGGGACTGTGTCTTGAGCGGTTATGATTTCTACAGCCCGGTGTTATCCGAGAAATGCATCCCTGCCGAGATTTGCATCCCCTCGCTACTACAACCACTTTTACCTCGTTTTATCTCACTTTTAGGGAATGTAATGGCGAACATATAACCAAAACCACTTCATCTTGCATTTGTTGGAAATGTAAAACAACTTAAACCATTCCGTCTTTGTTTTTGTTGTGAACGTAATCGAACGGTAAATCCTCCCCCCTCGCGTGAACGCGCATTCTGCTGCGAATGCCCTTGCAACACCCATTGCAACGAAAGCGATCGTATTCTATATAAAACGCTTATTAAAACAATAAAGCGAGCTAATTATAACAATTGGGAGATCCTAGTCTATATAACGCGTTTATTTAAACAATATAGTGCGATCGTATTCTACAAAATGCGTTTGTTAACGCGGATGAAAAAGTCACCAACGTCAATGCTTGCTTATAACAAAAGCGATCGCAGCAGAATGCGCGTTCACGCGAGGGGGTGGGGGGGTGGTGGTGTCGCGTAGGAGTCGGATTTGGGCACAACACCGGCTCGGGAGCTTTTATACCCGTGGTCCACACGAGAAAATGACGCAGAAATGACGCGATGAGGAAGCGGAACAGTCGCCGGCGTCTGTTTTGCGGGCATACCACCGATGAACAGCGGGTTGGCCAATTTTGCGCATTTTCCATCGCGGGCAACCACGGGCAAAAAAAAAAACGCAACATTTTAGCCGTGATTCAGCCGCAAACGGCTGTGTGACCGGCCCCTTACTACTACTACTTTTACTGTTACTACCACTACTAATGAGAAGAACAATAATAGCAATAGGCCACTCTGTGTTGTTCTCACCAAATTCATAATAATGATCATGACGATGAATTTGATAATAATAATTATTATTATAATAATAACCATAGTAATAAATTATAATACTATTTGATAATAAAGTTCTAAAGTCCATAATAACTAGTAATAATATTTGGTATTATTGGTAGTAGAAGCATTAGTAGAATATTAGTAGTAGTAATAGTAGTAGTAATACTGTAGTAGGAGTATTCTATTTTTTTGTTTTGTTTTATTTTTATTATTATTATTTTTTTTCCTATCGATATTATGTTTAAAAAAGGGAACATTGCTTTACAATGACAATACTCAAAGTAATCATATCCTGTTTTGTTTGCGGGTCAAAAATAAAAAAAATTGATACTTTTTATCATTTCAGTAGTATATTTTTACAACACAATTTGTAAAATGGTTTACATTTGTTGCCTTTTCTCTATTTTGTTTCTCTGAGTTCAGATAAAAGTAAAAAATGAAAACATGATCAAGTCATGGAAATAACACTTAAAATAAGCATAATTATTTTCTAAAATTGTGCAGCACAGCAGGTGAGCCGTCAGGCCCACAGTTCGGAGGTCATAGTTTAAATCCAGCTATTGGCCTTCCAATGCCGTTTCTCCAGGACCCCTCTGGTTTCCTCCCAAATTCCAAGACATGCATGGCATGTTTATTAGTGATTACACATAAATGAGTGTGTGAATGGTTGTATTTCTGTGTGTGCGCCCTGAGACTGGTTGGCAACCAGTTCAGGGTGTTCCTTGCCTACTGCCCAAAGATGGCTGGGATAGGCTCCAGCACACCCACAACCCAATTGAGTGCGGTGCAAAAAAAGGAAGGATAGATTTATCAAAGTACGACGAAAATTCTATTGGTTAAAATGCTTTTTTCTCCCCTTTTTACAGTAGTTGTTTTATTTCATGTTTTATTGGATGTTTTGCATGTATTTATGTGATAGATCATGAATTGCTTGCTAAATTATCAGCAGCATCTCTGCCTTGAAATCTTGGACCACTGCCTGCAGAGGGTTTACGCATGTTGTTATAAGATTAGTGGAAACCATGTGTACATGACCCAAGCACACATACAAGAATCCAGCAACATACGAGTCTAGAAATCTCTCAACAAGACTGATATTCTCATTAAGTGTTGTGGCATGATGCCTTACTGAGCATATGCTAACAACCAAAACATAAAATCCCCTTCCAATTTGATTGTGAGTAAGCACTTACATGACTATAGTTCCTGAAGGAAAAGAGCAGGTCTCAAACACACACATGTACACACATGCAAATGCAAGCACCCATATTTGATGTATGAGTGTCTATGATTATTTTTTAATCGTGTGATGTTTTGGTTTAGCTAATGATATGTTTCTATTTTAGTAGATACTCAAAACAATGAGGTTTTGATCTAGCAAGAAGGACAGGAGAGGACCCAAACCTGCATTCAGGAATCCCAACCTGTTGTAAAAGCACTCCTCTTTCTTATCAATAAATCTTTTCGGTTACAATAATTGGATACACTATAAAGCATAGGTAGGCAAACTTTTCGAATTGCATACCGCATTGGGTTGAAAAAGAATTGGCAGTGTAGTTCGACTAGGAGTGGAAAAAGTATTCATTGATTTCATACAGAGCCCTGAATCCGATACATTGGCAATACACAATACAGGAAATAATAACTAACTATTTTTTTCCATAAAAAAATCAAATGTATTTTTAAAATCACTTTTATGCAACAAATAGCCACTCAAAGTTCTGTATAGAAACATTCAGTGTACAATAAGACAATAAATATACTTTCAGACAACTGCATGTTATATTTCATTGGATATCTGATTAAAGATAGACCATTTCATCACAATGCTTCTGAAACCTTCAGAATTAAAGCAAATGATAATATGTTGTCCTTTTTTAAGCTATAAATCTGAGAATATGGATCGAAAAAGTTAAGACAATAATTAGTGGTTAGTGTGGAGCCCCACAGTGCAGCGGTCCAAGGTTCAAGTTCAGCTCCCGCAGTGTGGAGTTTGCATGTTGTCCCTGTGCCTGCCACATTCTAAAAACATGCATGTCAGGTTAATTGGCCGGATTCAATTGTTCCTAGGAGTGAGTTGTCTGTCTCTATGTGCCCTGCGACTTGCTAGCAACCAGTCCTGAGTGTCACCTGCCCACTGCCAAAAGATAGCTATGATGGGCACCAGCACCTTCGCAACCCTAGTGAGCGTAAGCAGCGTAGAAAATGGATGTAAAAGTCAATTTTATTCTTGTAGAGCCCACAAGTGCCTTCATGTTCAAGCCGCAAGGAGGTCTAATGCCATGGCTTTTCCTGTCCTCCTCTCACCTCATCTGACCGAACGTCTGACCTAAGATTAACACGGAACAAGTCACTCAAGTCGCGTTGAGACTTCTTTTCCACTGCCACAACCTGCCTTGATTTGACACGTTTCTGGACAATCACAGCGCAGATTATGGACAAATTCACTTAAGTGGTCGGCTGGCGTGAGATTTAAGAGCAGTCGAACAGAAAGCCAGACTTACTACGCTGCCAAATGGATTAGGCTCTGGCTTCATGCTTCTAACCACCTCCCTTACTTTTTCATCTCCTATCAAACATGCGATTTGTTATCAGTATTTGCATGACGTTGTGCTTTGGTTCAACAGCTCCCGAAAAAAAGTATCAAGAGCGGTATAAAGGGCAATAGGCAAAAAGTAAGAGCCCGGTGAAGAAATCAAGAGAAACGGTTGGGCTGGAGGTGTGCAGGACACACAAGTAGGACAACGTTATGTAATAGCGATCATCCTTATGCATGAATGCACATAAAAACACATACACTTATACACACTTCACGCTCCATCAGGCGCACACACCCATGCACTACGCTCTCCTTCACAAACACACACACAATATCTCTGTCCATCTGATTGCTGCAGGCTTTAGTCTAGAGTACAGCAAAGTAGAAGGCAGTTTTGCATTATTGAGCACAAGCTGACAAATGTACAATTCCAACTACACTAGGGCTGACCAAGACTTAAACCACATGCTCAAACTCATTGTTTTGGACTGTATTAAAATATGTATTTGCCTCCATTTATTTTGAAAATGTTATTTTTGGTTTCAGCAGTAATATTTATATCAACTGATATGTTCTCAAAAAATAAAGTTAACAATTCATTATAAGTGTTTTACCACATGAAATGCATTTTGTATTAAAGATGGGTTGATATGTTTAGAATTTAGTAGACACTCAAAATAAGTAGAGAAGACATCAATGGATTTTGAACTTGTAGGAGAAAGGGGAAAGACTATAGTAAAACTACACATTAAAAATTCCAACAAACAGTGGGCCAAAATAACGAACAACTGTGTCCAATAGTCTGATACTTATCGTTTCACACTTTTTAAACGTGGGTCATAAACCAATTCTGCTTCATAAAAGGTATTAATGTCAAGAAATGTTTGTTTCTTGAATATTTATTTTAGATTTTAATCTAGAATTAAATAAATTACCATTACAAAATAGCAGGTATACAGCAAAAAAAAACAATTCACATCTATTAAAAATGAGAAAGTTGAACACTTTAGTACAGTGTTTAAAAACACGATATTTCATGCAGTGGTGTAGTTCGCGCTTTCTTGTGTTCCGTTTCATCTGGAGGGACGAAAACATGACCAACTTGGGTGCCGAGGTGCTTAACTTGTTTGGGTGTTTGGGCATTTGGGTTGGCCATGGTCCAAAAATGTTTGTGTATGTTTTTTGCTACTTTTTCCCGTTATTATTTTCTTTGTTTTTGAATGTGTCTTGCTGTCAGTCACCCCTCTCAAGGGATATGACCAGGGTAGGTGAGTAGGTGGGTAGGTAGGTAGGTAGGTAGGTAGGTAGGTAGGTAGGTAGGTAGGTAGGTAGGTAGGTAGGTAGGTAGGTAGGTAGGTAGGTAGGTAGGTAGGTAGGTAGATAAATAGACGGACAGACATACAGACGGACGGACAGACAGACAGACAGACAGACAGACAGACAGACAGACAGACAGACAGACAGACAGACAGACAGACAGACAGACAGACAGACAGATAGATAGATAGATAGATAGATAGATAGATAGATAGATAGATAGATAGATAGATAGATAGATAGATAGATAGATAGATAGATAGATAGATAGATAGATAGATAGATAGATAGATAGATAGATAGATAGATAGATAGATAGATAGATAGATAGATAGATAGATAGATAGATAGATAGATAGATAGATAGATAGATAGATAGATAGATAGATAGATTTTGATAGATGTTGAAGAATGTAGAATGTGACTCTTGGAGCGAATAAGTGTAAGTAAACATTTAGAAATAGAACGTAGTGGCTTGGTATGGTTAGTTTACTTTGATCTATTGGGGCTGAGAAGGCAACATTTTGCATGCAATTATTTTACAAATTGTTTTTGTTTGATCGACTCCCAAAAGGAAAAAAAAGCAAGTTGAAAAACAGGAGTGGCATATTTCTATCCCATAAATTTGTGTCTTTTGGCTATTGATTAATTTGTTTACTTACAGGTTTATCTCATGTCAACAGCTTAGTGGGCTATGTCAGTTCACCTCTGCTTTATTTGGTTTCTAGTAATAGGGATCAGCAAGCTAAAAACACCTCCTCCTTTTCTTTTATGCAGTCTCAAAATTTTACACTCCCACACATAACCGAGAGTCAAATGCAGCTTCTCGTCTCCCACCCGTGTACTTGTCTGTGTGTGTGTTGACTCTTCATATAATTAGAAGCTTAATTTACGCTTGTAAAGAGAAAGGTTTTATTTGCTGCCCCGCTGTCAAACTATTTTCTTTAAAGGGGTATTTTCCTTCTTTTGTTTCTAAAATCAATTTTAAGAAATTTTAACAAATGCATTTACTTTCCCGGAATTTAAGGTCAATTGAACCTCAACTACATTAGGTGTAAGAGGTTTTCTCCTTCCTGGGTAGGGTATGAAAAAAAAAATTAAAAAGTACTGTGTTGAGCATTATGTTAGCAACCAGAGTACTTTGCAATAACTTGGTGCAGAGTTAGACATGTCATGTGGCACAATAGTTTTTAAAAAAAAAATATTCTGATATTTTTAAAACATAGTACAAGGCTAAAAATGGCTGTAAGTGCTTAACATAAATATTTTGTGTTTATTTCAACTTTTAGAAATCCATAGAAGTGCAAGTGAAGCTGAGGATTGCGGTTAACATATAGAAACCTAGAGTGCTTCTCATCTCATCTCATCTCATTAGCTACACCGCTTATCCTCAGTAGGGTCGCGGGGGTGCTGGAGCCCATCCCAGCAATCATCGGGCAGTGGGCAGTGGACACCCTGAACTGGTTGCCAGCCAATTGCAGGGCACACAGGGAAAGACAACTCACTCGCTCATTCACATCTAGGGACAATTTGGACCGGCCAATTCACCTGAAATGCATGTTTTTGGAATGTGGGAGGAAACCGGAGTGCCCGCAGGAAACCCACGCAAGCAAGGGGAGAACATACAAACTCCGCACCGGAAGTCTGGAGCTGGATTTGAACCACCATCAACACGGAACGTGAACACGGTTCTCATTCAACCGAACATGGCAGCAATCTACAATAACTCAAATAACACAAAACATTGTGTGTGTGATGACGTCACACAATGCAGAATTTCCTCACAGTTAAGAGAGCTATTAAATTATCAATAATTAAAGTCTCATTTGGGAAAACCATTGTAGTGTTCTTTTCCTGCGTTTTTAAACACGGCAGTAATTGTTCCTAAACTGCTGCTCACTGAGAGAAGTCTTGTCAGCTGAGAGAAAGGGATAAAGAGAGGGGAAGGATAGAGAGAGAGAGAGAGAGAGAGAGAGAGAGAGAGAGAGAGAGAGAGAGAGAGAGAGAGCGAGAGAGAGAGAGAGAGAGACAGACAGAGAGAGAGAGAGACAGACAGAATGACAGACAGACGGACAGAGATATAGAGAGAAATTGAGATAGGTAGAGATAGAGAGAGGTACAGATAGAGATAGGTAGAGTAAAGAGAGATAGAAGAAATGTGGAAAAATTTTGTTATCTGATAATACCCAAGATACAGTAGGGGCATATGTCTGCTTTAGAATTTGTCTGACTAAAGATGGTAATTTTTTTATAGTGTAACTTAATTATATTGTTTTACAGTTGACTTTTGTCAAGTCAAGTCTTTTCTATTTGTATAGCCCTTAATCACAAAGAGTCTCAAAGGGCTGCACAGATTATTGCACAGACTAATATTTCAGACTATTATTACACCATCCCCTGGTCTAAATTACTTGAAGTGCAGTAGACTATGTCTACTTGACCTGTTGTCTCAGGTTGTGAGAGTTAGATTTCATTAATTGAACTCACTTTAGATTGTTTACTGTTGATTGTATTGTATTATATTGTTTACTGTTTATTTTTGTAGCACTTCATGTGTACGGTAAATATGTTACTGGTGAGATGCAGTAAATATTACAAGGTCCTTTAACACAACTAGCTGCCAGTTATTCTCGATTCAACTGACTCAAATACTGTTCAGAAAATTACCAATTCTTTGACATACAACTTTTTTTCAAGTAATGGAAATAGTTAATGTCCTGGTAACTAGTACCTTTACTATAGATTAACTCGGTTACTAACTCAGTTACTTTTTTAAAGAAGAAGTGGGTAACTATGACTTATTACATTTTTAAAGAAACATGCCCTACACTGGTCATATTAATTATACTACAGTGCTTGTTATAAAGACACCTACATATCGGACATGATTAGAAAGTGGGTTTACACTTATTATTATTATTAGAATTATTATTATCCATCTATTATCTGCCCTGCTTATCCTTAGTGGGGCCACGGGAGGTGCTGGAGCCCAGGCCAGCTGTCTCAGGCAGTGGGCAGGGGACACCCTGAACTGGTTGCCAGCCAGTTGCAGGTTACACAGACAACTCACTTGCTCATTCACACCTAGGTACAATTTGGACCAGCCAATTAACCTGACATGCATGTTTTTTTTGGAATGTGGGTGGAAGCCGGAGTGCCCACAGGAAACCTACGCAAGCACAGGGGGGACAATGAAACTCCGCACAGGACGGCTGGTAGCTGGATTTGAACCCATGACCTCTGAACTGTACCGCTATCCTCTCAGGTGCCGTGCCGCCCATTGTTATTATTATTGATGCTATTATTATTATTATTATTATTATCATTGTCGTTGTTGTTGTGAGTACTGTTATTATTGGCCTAGGCCATTAAAAGGTCGTCGACATCAAATCGGTCCGTGGTACAGAAAAGTTTGGGAATCCTGGTCTAGACAACCCCTTTGAAGGCGTGCAAAAGTTTGCAATTCAAAATATCAGACCCTAGTAAGGACTATTGCGCCTTCACAATGAATACTCCAGTGTTCCCAAAAAGCGCGTAAAACTGAACATTTGGTGAATCACAGTTATTAAGCTGGCTATTTCAAGGATTAAAGAAAAATAATATATTGGGGTACCGCATGTCCATCCAATACTTACATTTATTTTTACAATATTTCTAACTTCTAATGAAAATTATATTTTTATTCATGCTTATTGTGAAGTAAAGTGGTATACACAAAACGCGTATACACGTATACAAATGTTTGAACAGCATATCCCATTGAGCTGTCTTAATGCTGTGGCAACTTTTCTTGAGCTATCCACCTATTAATGCGAGAGGAATACATGAGCTGCAACTCAGAATATGAGTCAGTTTGTCTGTTGTAAAAATGGTTAGTGATGTGCACTTATAACAAAACACTAAAACAATACATTCACAATTTAATTCAAAGCATATTTTAAAGGAGACATATTCCTTAATTTTATGACAGCTCTGTTATGACAGTACAAAATTATCGTACTGTTAAATTTTAGTGGCCGCAAAATACTGGATATTTGGACTGTTGGAAGTACTTTAATAGCACAAGATTGTTTGTGTCACATTTGAACCCTAAAATAATAAATAATTCTAATTGTTGAATTTCTTTTTAAATAGCTCAATCTTTGAATCGTGTACAAATGGAGAAACTTACCACGTGAAGAATCTTATTCTCTGTCTCATACACAGTGCAATCCTGCAAAAGAAAAAAAAAACATTAACACAAAAGTCTGCTCTGGGCACGATACTATTTAAAAATAAAACTTGGAAGATATTAGAAAACCCAAATCATTGTTTCATTTGTATAGAATTCATCCAGATTATGCACATTACTCCATAAGAGGTAGAAGCAGTCCATTTCAGTTTTAGTGAACTATTAACACTACCATTTATACCTGACAGATTGTTATTTAATGATGTCTGATTGTTAATCTATTTCTGGGAGGGCAGCCAACTGAGCCTACCAGATGCACACAATAGCAGCAAATACATCTGCTTGATCCATTAGTACAGACCGTTTTACCCCCATTGTGTGTCTTGCTGCACACTGGCATCCATGAATCCATTTGGACCTATTGTGCACCAGCGAGGTTTCCTATGTTATGCCTCAACTTTGGCACACTGGAGAAAGACCGGGTGCTATCGGCAAGGCCACAGGACCAACTCTAGGCACTGACTTAATTCTTACTCTCGCATATAACGTCATACTCTCACAGAAGGAGAACTATTCTCTTGTACAGACACAGTCATACCCATGCACAAATACTACTATACTCTTTCATGTACATATAATCTCATACACACTCCGACTTTCTGTCAACCGCAATCCTCAGCTTCACTTACACTTTTATGGAACATGGGCAACTAATTTCTCAATCTTTCATTTCCTGTCCTCCTTCTGCTCCCGAGAGAGCCTTTATGTAGATTGCCAAAATTTAAACTTTCCTATTTTCAGAAAGCAATGGCTACTAGAGCAATCTTATGAAAGGCTGTTTGAGAAGTAAATCATACTCACACTTATATAACACCATACTTTCACACAACTATACTTTCATACATACGCAGTCATCCTCATGAACAACAATTACTATTATCTCATACACGCTACTATACACCCTCACACATCCTATTTTACTCTCATACACACTACTATACACTCTCACACATACGGTTTCTCAAAGAACACTATGCTTTCACGCAAATACTATACCAGGGATCGACAACCAAAAATATTGAAAGAGCCATAATGATCCAAAAAAAGAAAAAGATGAAATATGTCTGGAGACGCAAAAAAAAATGTAAGGCGTTAAAAAAACTTATTCTAATTTAAAATAAAAAGGGGTTTCGTACTTAAAAGTTAGTCATTTAATATGTACAGTACTCTAAATGTTTGTTAATGCTTTGGAAACAAGTATGTTTGTATGGTATTTGTCTTACACAAAATGACCAAAAATAGATCTATAATCCCCTCCATTTCTTTCCATTTTCAGTATTTATATAATCGCTTCAGGAAGCCACTAGGGCAAGGCTAATGAGCCACATGTAGCCCTGGAGATGCATGTTGCTGACCCCGGTACTCTACTCTTACACACATAGTATACACACACGCGCACGCACGCACACTCGCGCACACGTACACACACACACACACACACACACACACACTATTATAGACTCTCTTATATATCATTATACTCTCACAAACTACTATATTCTCAATCACACACTACTATTCTTTCTCACACACCATTACATTTGCTATTACTATAAGGGTCTTTCATACTTAGTGTAATGATTACCTCACCTCTCAGTGTTGCTTTACTTTGGTTACTTTTGGTAATTGAGGCAATGCACACGGTTTGTGTGCATATTTTGTACAGTGTGAAGTCAAATTGGAGTATTTCCCAGTTTAGTAGTATGTGTGAGACAGTATACTCGTATGTGTGGACAGCATCGTATTGTGTATATGAGCACAGAGTAATATGGGTGAGAGAGTATAGTAGTGTGTGTATGAATGAGAGTATAGTAATATGGGTGAGAAGGTATAGGAGTGTGGATATGAGAGTACAGTAATTTGTGTATGAAAGAGTATAGTAACATGAGTGAGAGAATATAGCGGTGTGTGTACGAGAGTATAGTGATATGTATATGAAAGAGTATAGTAGTGCATATTGAGTATAACTGTCTGTATGAGAGTATAGTTGTCCATATGTGAGAGTATGATGCTATATGTGACACCAAGAATGATTAACTTCTCAGACAGACTCTCAAAAGATTGCTCTAGTGGCCAATTGCTCTCTGACAAAGGGAAAGTGTAGATGTTGGCAATCTACATGAAGGCTCTCTTGGGAGCAGAGGGAGGACAGGAAATGAAAGAGTGAGAAACGAGTTGCTCATGCTCCATAAAAGTGTAAGTGAAGCTGAGGATTGCGGTTGACAGCAAGTCACTGAATATGCTGGGAGCAGCTGTGCGAGAGCGCACTTGTCCCATCAGCTGCAAATAACCCTCGGCCGTGGGCAGATGTACCATTCATCGTGATATCGGCAATAACCAGATCAAAAGTAGACATAAACTGGGTGACCATTTTTACCGGACATTTATGCCCACAGCCTGATATAGCCTGACCCCTTCTTTGCGAATGGAAATGGGAATTCATTTTCACATTTTCATTATTGGGTCAACGACAGCAAGTTTTCCTGGTCAAGAGGCAGCAAAGCAGCCCGAGACCATTACACTGCTACCACCATGCTTTACGTTTGGCCTTATATTATTTTTATCATCCCATGATTTTGATATTTTTAGGGCTGTAGAGAAGGCCTTGCAGGCTCTGATGGCCCACCACTGCTCTGTGATGATTGCGGGTTCACTGAATTTTCTACAAGTGATGTACCTAGGTATCTCCCTCCAAAAGGGTCTTGGCTCACAAAGGGTTGAGAAACAATGCACTAACAATGTTTGTGTCTTTGCTGTCCCCACTCATCATGGATCTCATTTTGTGACTGTGTGAACATCAAATGGAAGATGATTGGTCTGAATTTGTCTTGTTAATTGCGCGTAAAACACTTAACAACTGTAGCATGAATAACTGAATTGACCCTGAGAATTATTGTGTAAAAGGGCGGCGTTACCTGCTGTACAATGGTAGTTAGTTCCAGGCAGAGCTGCACAATATTGTTCTTCAGTAATGAATACTCTGTCACACTGGCAAACGGGGACCTGAAGGAAGGACAAATAACAGTGTGATTTGGAGTGCTGAATCTCATACAGACAGTAAAAGGTAAACAGGATCATTGTTGTCCTCAGTGCTCAGTCGCAAACAAGTAGCACAAACAGCTACATTTGTTCAAGATTTGTTTCTGTTTATACCAAGGTCACAGCTCAGTTTCTTCACTTCCCCTGCTCTTTCAACTTCTCAGTTTACAAAGTTATCATTCTACAGCTGTGGTTTTGTATACATTTTTCCTTCAAATGTTTTCATAGACTTTAACCTTTTAGACTTTGAAACACTAACAGATGTTGTTGTCACATTGAAGTGTCTCTGTATTTTCCCTCTCTCTTTCTCTTATTATTTTCCCTCTCTCTTTCTCTTATACATCTCTCTCTACCTTACCTTATTTGGTCACTCACTTGGGTTCAATTTTTCTCCTCACAGCTGTGGTCAATTGTTTCTATTTCAATCCTATCACGACTCTCCCTCATCCTAGTTGTATCGGTTGTTGTGGAACTAAAATGGAATTGGCCCATTTTGGCTTATAGATTGTAACTTTATTGTAATGAATAAATCGCATGCTGCCCTTTTTGGACGGTGTCAAGCTGACGAAGAAAAATGATCAAGCCCAGGCCCCAATTCCTATCCGGATAGTGTCATGCTTCACAAGAGGCCTTCACAAGAGGCCTTCACAAGAGGCGATTAACGCCTATTTTGCTGGAACGACAACAGGACATACCGTCTTCTTGGAATGGACAATCGAGCTCCACAGAACTAATGACAACGTGCGCTAGTCCTTCACTGGGCCATGTTGGCCGTATCCATTATCACCGCTCACCACAAGGGAGCCGCATCAGCATCAGCGCTCCCAAGCTGTAGAGTGCAAGACAAAACTGTATATTTCCGTAACATTGAGTGCCATGGGACTCTGGGTCAAACCAACGACCTCTTGGAAAGACAAAGAGAAAATGACCGCTCTTCCCGTGGAATCCTGAAGGCGTCAACCTGTCTCGCACCTCTTGGGAAACATGGGTGAAAATTTGATTTTTCTTCCCTTGTTGACATGAGGACTGTCAAGCACGTCTAATTCCGACCAAAAACAAACATGCTGTTGGCGCTTCGACAGGTGAGGAAAGTTATTTACGCTTAATACATCCAGTTAGAATACAGTAAACCCTTGTTTTTTGCGGGGGTTGTGTGTCAAAAATGTCCAGTGATAGTCAAAACGTGCATAATAGTCCCTTAAAATAGTGAATTAAAGAATTTATTTTCGATGTAACGAGCCACTAAAATACTAGCAGTTTGTTTTTGTGCACGCATTGACCTTTGCACCCGCTCAGCTGAAAGTATACACTCTTTCACAGTCACACACACAGACAGTCACGGACATCTAACGAGCACGCACGCACACACACACACACACACATACACACACACACACACACACACAAAGCTCTCCGAAACCTTCCTCTTGCAGAACACAATGCATGATAGGTTTAAATCAATGACAAAGACGATTCGATTTAAAAACCGCACAGTATCTAAATCGCTAAATGTAATAATTAGGACTTCCTTTTTGGGTTTTTCCCACTAATCTGGACACACACATTTCCACATTGCCGTATAACTTTTAGTTTGCTTCCTCCAACATTGAAGTGTTATTTTATTGTCATTATTTGAAAAAACACAGTTTATTGTATCACATCAATCAATGCAAATGTTCTTGAACAAATTAGTAATCCCACCATCAAATTAACTAACCACAAATAAGAGTAAAGAGTATTGGCCTTTAGAATTATGAGATTTTTCATTGAGTTTTATCATCTGCTACTCAGAAAATTAAAACTAATTCGACATGGTGCCCCCTTCAAAGAATGTTGGATAATTACATTTGGTCCATCAGATATTCCTTTACTATTCTAGAAACAAGATAAATACAGTACACTCATATTAATTACTTTAAATGTTGAAGTCATGCGATCAATAGAAGAAATAAATAATTGTATATTGAACTTTGTATTTAGTAAGAAACTATTACCAACACTATTGACTTGGTTTAAAGATTCTCGTTTGCTTAAAAGTACAGGGTGACAAATAAAACACAGAAGCAGCAAATAATCCCCATAGGGAAAATTACTTTGGGGCCCTTTTTGTGTTACTTTTGTTGTTTTTATCAATCAACAATGACACGGTGTAGTCATCAGTTAAAATTAAAGACATAAAATGAAGTAAAACAAGGGAAAAAAATAATTTTCCACTGAAGGTAAACTTTTTGTGTTCTTTTGGCAGATGATTTAGATAATTTCAAGTATATTGTGGCAGCTGTTTTGCCCTGATAAATAATTTACCATGTTTAAAATGTAAAACATGCTAAAAAAAACTGTTGTAAGTTCATTAAGAAGTGTTCCACATAGATATTTTGGGTTTATTGGAGCTTTAAGTTAAAAAATACAGAATAGTGAAATAATATTACTTCCAGGTTTTCTGTGTCAATTCCGGTTCTTTTTTGTGGTTGTCGTGAGTACTCTCACACAATGGCTGACAGGACGGTTGAATTCTAATCTAACTACATCAATCTTAGACGATTACAATGTAATGTAAATTTACATGGTAATGTCGTACATTTCTAAACGGGTTTATATTATGTATAAGCAACTATATCTTGTAATATTTCAGACAGATGTAGTTTCGTAAAGTAATTTCCGTAAACTTATTGGCACATGTCTTAATGCATTGTAATCTACTTTGCATTTTTCACCATTCAGAGAAGGAATTTAAGCTTCAGTTACACGTCCACTAGGGTTACGTTTATTCTTTGGTGACCAAAAATATTATTTCTTATTTTGTAAATGTTTTTCTTCTTTGAAGATAGAAAGAAGTACAGGTAAAAAAATAAGGAAAAATATGTTATTTTTACTGTTGTAAAAGAGGAAAAATAATAATAATAATAATCAAATATGTGTGTATTGCCTTAACGGCAACTTGTTACCTTGTCCTTACAGGCGATTAACATTATGATTGAGCTCCTCTACTTTTTTACTGTGTGCTTGAGTTATTTTTTTCCTATTTTTTTGTTATATGTCATAATTTATTACAGGTAAAAAAGAACTAGTGTAACATAACATAGATGTCCAATTCAATCGTGGTAGCAGATACCTGTCGAGCCAGGCTAGGAGGTTTTTTGCCGCACCAATCAAATCCACCACTGATGTGAGAAAATCATTGGGTAGCCTCCGGGAAGCTCTTCCATCATAGTGTCCTCCCCTTCGCCTGCCCAGGATGAAGTTCTGAAGGTTCTTGGCTGAGGCGTTCAGCTTGTGAGACAGAGTCCGAAGGTTTTCTGTCTCAAGGCCATAGTTCTGGAAGGAAGCAAAATGTGTTTTTTTGTTCATTTTGTCCACCGGTGTTAAACATATTAACTGCGGGCCGGAACAGGCCAGCTATGGATTAAATTTGAACCGTGAGACAATGCTAATGGAAGCTCAAGAGAAATGAGCCGCATCACGTCAAACAACGACCCCCGTTTTTGAATATGTCCACTGGATGTCGCCAAAGCTAGGCACAACTGCCTAAGCAAACAACCCTGCTGTATTTGCTGACTGCCATTTATCAACCAGTGAGCATTTGAGGAAACACGCATCCCGAAGTCATTTTACATAAAATAGAAGTCTCTGGCACATTATCTAAGGCAATACAAAAAAACACACACCTGTGGTGCGTGAATGTTTCTCTTAACGGCAACATTTGCTTTTAAACTTTTAATACAAATGAATTGGAAACTATCCTTAAGCACCTGGATTGAAAAATAAAAAATAGCACCTGGGTGTGTTTGCAGAAGTTTAAGTTGTCTTTAAAAAATTGAAAAGCAGAATATTTTCCCTATTAAGTATTTGTTAACCAATGCCCAACTGAGTTCAAAAAGCCTTTATATCTTTTTCCACCGTGCCTATCTGCTTTTGTTAAACTTTAACAACATTTTTCTGGGACAAACAACACATTAGGGAGAAGGAAAGGGGTAAGAGGGTGGGGAGTTTAGAGAGCGGCTTTATGTTCCTCATCACAGTTTTTTTGTTAGTGTAGCATGAAAAAAAATGGGAAAAAAAAGAGTTTATTTGAGCGCATCTAAGAAATGCACTTACTTCGTAATGTACTGACTGCGATTATGACTTTAAGCCAGGAGACAGTAACAAAGTTTCATACTGTGGACAGCACATTTAAAGAAGCTTCAGCTCTTTTCTAAAAAATTATTAATTTATAAAAACTGAATTTCCAGATTCTTAATTTTCATGCTATTTTTATTATTTACCAGTTTGAATGAGTTGTTCCGAGCTCAATAAACTAGTGGACATAAATTCAATTGAACCGACAAAAGATCCCCAGCTCCACTGCTAAGGCACACTTTTTATACCAATAATTTACTAGTCGGGCAGCACGGCAGCGCAGTGGTTAGCGCGTGTGCGGCAGAGTTCTGAGGTCATGAGATTGAACCTTCCTGTGTGGAGTTTGCATGTTCTCCCTGTGCTTGTGTTGGTTGCCTCCGGGCACTCCGGGTTTCTCCCACATTCCAAAAACATGCATATCAAGTTAATTGGCCGGTCCTAATTGTCCCTACGTGTGAATGAGTGAGTGAGATGTCTGTCTCTGTGTGCCCTGCGACTGGCTGGCAACCAGTTCAGGGTGTCCCCTGCCCACTGCCCAAAGATAACTGGGATGGGCTCCAGCACCCCCACGACCCTAAGGAGGATAAGCAGTGCAGTTATTGTAATTTACTAGTCTGTGAGGGTTTTCTTATACCATGTGACCCTTGAGCTAAAAGGAGTTTGATTGATTGGTTATTCATTAATTTATATATGTATTTGTTTTAGTCGTTGCAAGTGTCAGAGTCAATGTTATGTTATGTTTTTTTATCCGTGTGTCATTATTTAAATGTATTACATTTAAATAAAACTATGGATGAAAATACTGCCTGCAATTTTTCATCCACCCAATGGAATGTGGGAAGAAACCGGATTGCCGACACACGCAGGCACAGGAAAAACATGCAAACTCCGCACAGTGAGCTGCTCTGAACTTGGACCCCTGGACCGTGTGACCGACGTGCTAACCACTCATCTACCGTGTCGCCGGCCTGCTCCTTTCTGAGTACGTACTGTAAATAACCATTCTAAAAATATCTCTTAAAAGAATGATAATCAAAATTTTTAAAAAATTACTTGCTGAGCGTCAACACAACACGCCCGTCCCTCCACAACCCGTGTCCATCGTAAAGCGACACTCAGGCTTACTGAGCCACATTTTGCAGAGCCAATAAAAACAGCGCTGGAAAATCTTCGCCGGTTAGAGCCTGATTCCTGCTGACACGACGACTTCGCACACACAGAGATCCCAACTCTATTCCCCCTCTGCCTCTGGTTCTATTTAGTACAGTCACGACGCCAGGCACTACAAAGGAGAGAGTTCCACAGTGGCAGCAAGAATAGTGAGAGACCAAATTAGAGAATCTAAAGAGGCAGAAAACAACATGAGCAGAGAGCAAGGAGCGATGCATCTTGCTGCAAGTGGGTCATGCATACGTTACATTGTGTTCTTTATGATCTAATGTATGGGATGCACGTGCCAACTTGAAACGTGTTTGCACATGCTACAATAAGACTGGCATTCGTGTCTCTCCGTCCTAAGGACGGAAGCTGAGGGACACATAATGACATGATTGCAGCTTATTGTGTACGAATTGTTTGTGTTGTGTGTACGAAGCAGAACATAATTTGAGCTTGCATATGTGCCTGTTTTTGTCAATCAATACAGTACACAGGCGATGCCATTAGAGCAGCCCCCCTGCTACCTTCATGTCGATCTGGTTGCCATAGCAGCAGCGAGGGGCAAAGATTCTTCAACTGCTGCAAGACCCATATCATCAAAATAAATTGATTATAATAAAAACTGGAACCAAACACGTTAAATACAAACAGACATGAAATGATTCGTCTTGATGTTGCCTCTTCTAAAAAATGGAATAATCAGCATGAGGTAATAAATAGTTGGTGTCAGGCTAAAACCTCATAACTCAGACATTGCTATTTCTAAGTTAGTTTATTAACGTGTTTGTTTTATTTTTCTATAGATTGAATTATCAAATGTTAAATGTTGTTGATGCAACGTTGACACTTAACTACTAGACCAACAGTGATGATGCAACGTTGAGGTTGAAAAACCATGACAATTTTGGGGACTTCTGAAACATGATTTTTTTGGGGCAGTACAAAGCTTTGCTTTGACCTCAGTGATGTAAAATAGCACTTTGAATTGAACTTTTAGGGAAATGTGTAGGTAAAAACAAAATATTCACGTTTTCAAGCATTTTTTCATGTTAAAAAGTATACATATAATTATAGCATCAAAATTATATTCCTGTACTACATCATTTGTTTAGCGCATTTTATGAATTGGTTTCCTTTTCTAACCTGTAAAACAAGTAAAAGAAATAATAATAATTTGTAAAATTATCAACAAGTTTGGTAAGAGTCCAAACGCTCTAAAAACAGATTACACACATTTTACAACAACAACAAAAAGTTACCTTTGAAAACCTGGTAGTTGTTGTCTGACTAAAACTTTCTGTATGACAAGATTTTTTAATAGGCGTGTTTAAAATAGTACATGCAACAAAAAATATGTGTTATAGGGCCAACTGAGATAAACTGGTTATTTCTTCAAAACTTTATTGGTTTGTGGTGGACTACGATTCAACAATCCTACTTTTAAGAGGAATGTGTAAAACTTGCCGTAGCGCAAGGCATTGAGCAGATTGCCCAATAGAGTGTTGCTGGTTCGGTTTCAGTTCATGCATAAGTCATATGTTGTTATGTCTTTTGCCATTTTCACACCCTTTGCCTCCATTGCCAAGGCAGGAAAGGTGTGAATGTTTGGTGGTGGTTGGAGGGTGTTGGTATTGAGAGGCAGTCACAATTTTATCAGCCTGCCCCTGGGCAGCTGTGGCTTTATATGAAGCATGCCTGTCACGAGACGTGGTGGCGTGGAAGGTGACCGGACCAGAACGGAGGCAGGAGGCATGAAGGGAGAACTCAAATGCGTTGACGATCCATAGGTTTTATTTAATAAAATAAAAGTCGCCCAATACTCCGAGGCAAAACAGAACAATACAGAGTTCCTCCGGCACGAACTCAACAGGACAAGGCATAACAGACTAAAACAGGACAACGCATAACAGACCGGGATTGTGAATAATGAGTAGTAATGAACCAGCACCCGCCAAACCCAAAATCCAGCCTTAAATAGCAGAACAGCAATCAGCTGATCTGCTTCAGCTTGAGTTCGGGGGCGTGGCATACTGGTCGTCATGGCGACCGTGACAGAGCCCCCCTCTTAAGGGACAGCTCCCGAGGTCCCAAAAAAGAAAAAATTACTACCTCGCGCCCCGGAATGTTGACGATCGCGATTGGGGCAACCCTGCTCCCTCCTCCGAACACGCAGGAACGGGGAGAGGCAGGCGCCATCTGCGTCGGGCGGATCGGAATCGGCGCTCGGCAGGGGGGGTCTGGTGGCCAACTGGACAGGGGATGACAGACAGGCAGAACCGACGAGAACAGGACAGATAAACAGGACAGGCAAAATCAGGACAGATAAACAGGACAGGCAAAATCAGGACAGATAAACAGGACAGGCAAAATCAGGACAGATAAACAGGACAGGCCGATGCAGAAGAGTCGCACTCAGGACAGGCCGATGCAGAAGAGTCGCACTCAGGACAGGCAGATGCAGAAGAGTCACACTCAGGACAGGCCGATGCAGAAGAGTCGCACTCAGGACAGGCCGATGCAGAAGAGTCGCACTCAGGTCAGGCCGATGCAGAAGAGTCGCACTCAGGTCAGGCCGATGCAGAAGAGTCGCACTCAGGTCAGGCCGATGCAGAAGAGTCGCACTCAGGTCAGGCCGATGCAGAAGAGTCGCACTCAGGTCAGGCCGATGCAGAAGAGTCGCACTCAGGTCAGGCCGATGCAGAAGAGTCGCACTCAGGTCAGGCCGATGCAGAAGAGTCGCACTCAGGTCAGGCCGATGCAGAAGAGTCAGACTCAGGGGGTTCAGATTCAGAAGAGTCAGACTCAGGGGGGGATCAGATTCAGAAGAGTCAGACTCAGGGGGGGATCAGATTCAGAAGAGTCAGACTCAGGGGGGAACAGATTCAGAACAGACAAGACAGGACAGGAAAGACTGAACAAAATCAGTACAGGGAGACTCAAGGCAGGCATGGGAGTCGAACAGGCAGGCATGGGAGTCGAACAGGCAGGCATGGGAGTCGAACAGGCAGGCATGGGAGTCGAACAGGCAGGCATGGGAGTCGAACAGGCAGGCTTGGGAGTCGAACAGGCAGGCTTGGGAGTCGAACAGGCAGGCTTGGGAGTCGAACAGGCAGGCTTGGGAGTCGAACAGGCAGGCGTCAATTCCTCCCGGGACCCCATTCGAGGCACAGCAAGGGCCACGACGGGCGGGGCCGTGGTTCGAACGGGCAGGGAAGGCCAACTCAGTAGGCGCCTGCCGAACTGCGCTCTCCAGCTCTCCCCAAGTCGCGCTGGGATCGTTCGCTGAGTTCTATTTGTTGGCTGGTTCATTCTGTCACGAGACGTGGTGGCGTGGAAGGTGACCGGACCAGAACGGAGGCAGGAGGCATGAAGGGAGAACTCAAATGCGTTGACGATCCATAGGTTTTATTTAATAAAATAAAAGTCGCCCAATACTCCGAGGCAAAACAGAACAATACAGAGTTCCTCCGGCACGAACTCAACAGGACAAGGCATAACAGACTAAAACAGGACAACGCATAACAGACCGGGATTGTGAATAATGAGTAGTAATGAACCAGCACCCGCCAAACCCAAAATCCAGCCTTAAATAGCAGAACAGCAATCAGCTGATCTGCTTCAGCTTGAGTTCGGGGGCGTGGCATACTGGTCGTCATGGCGACCGTGACAATGCCACCACCAAAATGTGTGAATGTGTTCGTGAATGAATAATCCATCCGTTGTAGGTGCTTTAAGTGTCTGGAAGGAAATTAATATAAATAAAATGCACCACTATTATTATAGCTCGTTCGTGTCACCAAAAAGCCTCAACAGGTAACAATAAGGGGTTCCATTGGAAACAAAAGTACATGTAAAGAAAAAATTATATGATGACATACTCATGAACGTTACTCTCCCCACCACCTAAAAATGGCCAATTGTATAGAAGAAAAAAACTTAAATATGTACTCAAGAGTCAAGAGTAATTCTAGCACTCATCTTCTTATCTAATCAGTTATAAACTCAATCATTTTCTACAATTATTTCTGAATGCACTTAATGGAGTACTTGAGATTTCCTGTTCAGTTAAAAGTAGTGCCAATGTAAACTAACAGCAAATGCTTCCTTTCTACCTCTGGCAGTTGGCTGAAAAGTATTTTACCAAGGGTAGAACAATACAAAAACCGTTGAGAAATATTGTCCTAGACCATTTGTTTTCGTACCATAAGTAAACTCTGGATCGCAAACCATTTAGTACCCTAAAACTTGACAAACAAAATGCACAGCTATGTTTCCTGATATTTCAGAGACTTGCGGGATGAAGCAATAGCGCATAGCGAAAAACCCACACAAACACGAAGAGAACATGCAAATTAGATGCAAGGAGGGCTTGAGTCAAGACTAGGATTGAAATGAAAAAATGATTCCAAGCTAAGATAGTTTCCAAATTCATTTGGAAAAGCCAACTGCAAGAATTCATTATTCTCGAAGAACAAAGCAAGGCTTTGAAGGCCTTCTGGAAAGGAGATGCCTTCAATTTACTGCAAATGCACGCCCTAAAAAGAGTGAAAAATAGGGTGGACTGATGAACAGAAGAATAAATGAAATATTTGAAGGACACGACAAAAACAATCAACAAGACTGACTCGGAGGTGGACACAACCGAGTGCATTTGAAATGTAAATTCATGACATTTCTAAATGCAGGGGTCAGGAACCTACACTCAAACCTGGCACAAAAGAATGTAAAAAAATGACAGTAAAAATGTGTCTTTCTCATGTATGGAAAATTGTATATTCATACTTTATTTATCTGGTCTTATCTTAAAAATATTTTGCTGCTAATGTGATTGCACTATTTTTTGTTGCACTATTTTTCTGCACTTTTTTGTTTCGATGCACTTACAACTAGGCCAGTCTACAAGCACTACCTTGTAAATATTTGCTAATTTATCCTTACTTTCTTTTTTTAAACGTATTTTTGTCTTTTAAAGGGACCGTTTGTATTATTTGAACACCAGATGTTACTCGATTTTTTATTTTCAACATGTTACCTAGTGTTTACTATGTTTGTGTACTGTATTGTTAAATGTAATTCACCCTGGTCATCCTGAAAGAGGGATAACACTTGTGAGATACCTTCTCAAGGTTTCTCTTTTTCCTCACGCTGAGGTTTTGAGTTGTTCCTTGCCCGTATGTTGGTTTAAGATCAGGTAATTGTGTCATTGTAATCCTGTGCAGTCCTTTGAGACATTTTTGTGATTAAGGGCTATATAAATAAATTTGACTTGACTTGACTTGCAATCAAGTGCTGAAAACCACAAAGGAGAATACAGACTACAGAGACTTAAAGTGACCAAACCCCACACTTTTTTTTCCCGCTCAGCCTTTCACAATCGTTTTGGGGGTACCCGTAGCAGCAAGATGGCTGACAATTATGTCGGGTCATGACATGTCAAAAAAATACAAAATTCAGATATTTTTATAAATGCACATTTATATGACATTCCGTGCATTTTTGCTTATTATTTAAATCAATATTGTTTTTCTAATGAATTAGGTTTTTTAAACATTAGGGGGCACTAAGTATTTATTACATGTTTTTGAATGTTAGGTCTAATCTTGCGGTTCACTATTTGTTATAAATGACAATTAAAGACTTCCAATTCTAAATCATTGAACATACTGAAATTGAGACTCAGTTAACAGATTTTTGTTTGCATATTAAATCCCGAGAAGCTAAATTATTTCGACTTAAAGGAAGATTTCAAAAAATCATTACCAATATTTATTTGTTTTTGTTGTAAGTTTTTTCAGGTGTGATTTAACCCTGTTAGACCCAGATATAGAACCAATTACCGATGGGAATAACCTCTGCCCGCTCATTTGGCGCCAACCGCTGCGGGCTCTGATTGGCTCCCTGTCCCTATTTAAACCCAGTCCTGTCAATCCCCTAGTGTCAGTCCGTCTGCGAACCTCTGTTTATACAAGGCAAGCCTTTTTCGACCCTGACTCCCGCCTGTCCCGTTTTTGCTCCCGTTTGTCTCCGGCTACAATCTCTTTTGATCCCGACCACGTTTGCTCTCCCGTCCCGGCTTACGACCCATTTTTGATCCCGACTACGTCTACTCTCCCGTCCTGGCTTACGACTCGTTTCCAATCCCGACCACGCTTCGCTCTCCCAGTCCCGGCTACCGACCAATGTTTTCGTCCATCGCTCACTATGGAAGATCCACTTATGTGTTCGGATCACAATCCGAGTGCGAGAGCGACTTGCTTCCCGCGTCCAGGGAACACCGGATTCTGGGCGCAGCCCTTCTTCTTTCTTTCAGTAAAACTTGGGGTAAACGTTACGCAATTGGGTCTTGATTCTGTTCTGGTCCGGACAATAAGGTGGTGTTATACAAAGCTTTTAGAGATGAAACAGAAACGTTTGCAAAAATGTATTATTGTAGTATTACAACGCTGGGTTGATATGGCAGTAGAACTTTCTTTCACCTAGTTGTATTCATTGTCAGGTGCAAATATTTAAACCTCAGTAAAAACAGCAATTGCATAATTAATAGATTGTTAGAGTAAATAACACAAATGATAATTCCAAAAGTTTTATTACTTAGCTTTGCTGTTTGTGAAAGTTTGACACCTGTGGGCCAGCCTTACACAAATGTCGCACCAAAATTATTTTAAGTCTTAACAATATCAATAACAATATTAATGGAAAGAAAGTCAACAAGAAAACATTTCTATCGCTTTTTGGGAAAACAATAAAAATGTTGTAATTTTGCAGGGTTCCAGGCAATATAGTTTGCTACTAAGGCTTTAGCTAATCTTGTGAACGGCTAAATTGAGACAATTAACTTGATGGTGATGATTTGCGTATGTCCCGTCCCAGGACATTTAATGACATTGGCTATCCGCCACTTCTTCCCGTGTTGTAAAATGTGAATGCAAAGAGGAGCTGATTAGCAGCCAGAAGCATGTCGACACGTGTGGAAGCAAATACGCACACACATGCACCCACACTTCCACAAGCTCGGCTAATCCGGCAGCTTGTGCCTGAGAGATAAGGTGCATCACTTTTTTTTTTACATACTCTCTCCATTTCACTTCCCCGCTCAAAAATCCTATACTCTACAGCTCATTCTCTCTCTCTTGGAGGGTAGTACCCTATCACCCTAGTCTCCAATACACAGCAGAGCACAGGACAAAGCAGTTTTAAAATGACTTAACCATGTTTGGCAGTCGGAAGGAGACACCAATTGATAGAAATTTTGGACACTTCAATCAACCTTCCATGCATGTTTTCCTGACATGATAGAAAACAGAAGTGCCAAAAGAAAAAAATATTCAGGCATGGGTGGAAACACGAAAACTGCAGACAGTAAGATGTGTTGTCGAATTCAAAGCCAGGATGTCTGAACTGGTATCCCACACATAAACAAGCAAATACACACAAATACTTGTCAGATGAGTTACTAGTTGGGGGGGGTTTTTGGGAAAAAAAAAATTTCATCAAGAAAGCGTTGAAAAGTTTCGTGGTCTAGAATAGACCTATTATCTAAGACTATTTTAGATGTGCATTCACAAACCGTTGGATATATTGTTTTTAGAATAAACTAAAAATATCAATTATTTTGGCTACTCTACAAATTATTTTTCTGTCGGCTCTCAGCTCTGTCCTAAATCTTCGCTTGGAAATAATGGTGACCATTATGGGTTGCAAAACAATGTTTTTTTTAACCCATCTTGAAGAGAAAGTTTGTATAATTTGACTAAAGGTCACTGTAATGTGTCGAGCAACCGAAAACGAGAGCAGGAAGAATTAAAAACTACGGAAAGTCAAAGTGAACAAAATGCGCCATTATTCTTTTTTTTTTTTTGGCCCACCATCGCACAAGGATTTTGCTTTTTGGCAGTACTTGTAGCAGCAAGATGGCAGACAAACATGTCAGCTCCTGCTAGGTGGCCTCATGTTGTGTAAAATAAAAAAATATATATTGATTATTTCTAAATACATGTTCATGTATATTCGCTTATTATTTATATTATTTTCTCAAGTCAAGTCAAGTCAAGTTTATTTGTAAAGCCCTTAATCACAAAGAGTCTCAAAGGGCTGCACAGATCAAAGACCATTGCAAACTATTATTACAGACTATTATGACACCATCCCCTCATCTAAAACCTACATGAGGGCAAAAAATACACATATTATCAACATAAAATATAGATTATTCATAAGCCACTGAGTAGAGGTGTGTTTTAAGCTTAGATTTAAACATTTTCACTGAGGTTGCAGACCGAATCTCAGGGGGAAGAGCATTTCCCACCCATATTATTTTGTGGGTTATTTTTAATGAATGAAGTTTTTGACCACTAGGAGGCGCTAAATAATACATGCCTTTCCTGTAAAGCTTTTTTTCCCGCTTCATGCATTTATTAATCTATTTGGAGACAGTACACTGACAAGAGGAGAAAAATACCCTATGAAGGAAACGTGTGTCTGACAGTAGGGAGATCAAATACAGTACAACCGTTTTCTCCCTGAAGCTGTAATTTAAGCTTCTGACAATATGATAGGAATGGGCTTCTCTTAAGATTTTTTTTTTTTTTGCATTGTAAACATATTTTTCTTGAAAATAATTTAATGTATTATTTTTCTTATTTTTAAAGGGCCAGAGAGCGAATGAAGGCCATTAAGCAAGAAACAATCGGCAGGAGACTGAACTATGTGACTTAGCGATCATAGACCACCGACTACTCTTGAAAGTAATCATGAGGTGACCAAACAAGCTAGAACTATAACTACGTTCACTGTGTTTTTCTACAGCAGGCTATCGCAGCAGAAAGATGGTAAGGCAACCGGTGACCTATCGGTTACATTTTACAATTACTAAAATTATGTTTTAAAAGAGATGGATGTTGAAATAAGATGAATTTTATTTATATGTTTATAAGTTTATTTTGTCTTTTTTATAAGACACGTGCAAAATAGATTTCACAGGATGCCAGTTTGTTGTTTTGACTATTATTGGACACGATTGTGCTTTGTCATGATTTGTCAGTTGCCCTCACCTCCGCTCACTGGTTCAGCCCAAATTGCCACTAGTTCCTTAATTAGTCCCCCTCCTATTTGAGCACGTCATTCTCGTTCACTCCTGGTCAGTCCGTCTGCGAACCTCAGTGCATGCAAGGCAAGCAATTTTGACTATAGCTCCCGTTTTAATCCCGACCTGTCCCAAGCTCTGTTCTCCTGTCCCGGTTACCCGTATCCTGCCTGATTCTGTTTCCTGAATCGATCCCCGATCCCAGTTTCATTCTCCTGTCCCGGCTACCCGTATCCTGCCTAATTCTGTTTCCTGTATCGATCCCCAATCCAAGCTCCGTTTTCCTGTCCCGGCTACCCATGTCCTGCGTGATTCCGTTTCCTGTATCGATCCTCGATCCCTGGCTTCCCGCTCGTCCCGGCTACCGGCTTATTCCGATCTCCGACAACGCTCCGTCTCCCGTCCCAGCTGCCCAACTTGATTCCAATCTCCGACCACGCTCTGTCTCCCATCCCAGCTTCCCGACTTGCTTCCAATCTCCGATCACGCACCGTTCTCCCGTCCCGGCTACCCAACTTGTTCCTATCTGCGATCAGGCTCGGCTTCCTGTTCCACCTGTCCAGCGAGTACCAGATCGCTGTCTCTTCCCCTGTCCCTGACTTCCCCGATCCCTTAATAAATCATTGTATAAAACGTTTGGGTCAACCGCTTGTTCTGGTCGTGACATGGGTGGTTTTGGCTTTTACATCATTGTTGATATCTGCCAATCATGTTGCTGTTCTGTGATTACCATACCTTTTAGGGCGGATCTACTTTTGTAATTTAGATAGATAGATAGATAGATAGATAGATAGATAGATAGATAGATAGATAGATAGATAGATAGATAGATAGATAGATAGATAGATAGATAGATAGATAGATAGATACTTTGTTCATCCCCGAAGGGAAATTCACATTTCCAGCAGCATCCCTGAGCTGAGAACAAACAATCGAGAACAATCGAAAATAACACGGGAGCTGCTGGAGTGGCTGCCATTCGTGACGGCGCCGGAAGAAACGATTCAATTTGAATCATGTACAAACAAACAAACAAAATATTTATGTTTCAATAAGTGGAAAATGGGGGGAAAATAATTTCTCATACTGAAATAACCAGGTAAAACTAATTTTAAGTTACCTGTCCAAATGAATGTTGTGCCATCTCACCTTTCATGATATGTTATCAAAAAGAAAAAGTATAGTGGAGGGCTTTGAAACCAGGTTGGACTTTCTTTTCCGAGGTTTGGCCTCTTTCTGGTCCTACTTGCAAATTCAAAACCCATTGATGTCTCCTCTCCTTATCTTAAGTGTTTACTAATCTTCAAAAACATCACTATACTATTGAAAATATTGTATTATTTATTATTATTTGTTTACCACTTGAAGGCACCACATACTACACGCTGTCCCTTGAACTTTTTAGGAAAATTACCTTGAAGATCATCATGCCCTCTCTAAGGATATTGCATGGTTGAATATTAATATTTAACGGTTTTATTAGCACTTACCACCTCTAATGAATGTTATTAGAGAAATATTTCAATCCAAGCCATGACTTAATGAGGTAATTATAGATTTGAGGGGTTGTGCCAGCTACACGATCATCCACATTCAACACATCAAAACACACATCTAGAAAATAGATTTAAATAGAGTAGAGAGAAGACGTATAAAAGTAATTTTACAGATGTATAAAAGACTAAGTGTTTTTAAAAAACCGTGGGCTTTGCCGCTACGAGCATTTACGAAACCAGGGTTAATTTTGCTGCAACTGAGTTAGTCCGCTAGTCTTTCTACTGTGCCAGATGTGGTCTAGCAGGGGGGATTTTTAATTTGATATCAAATTATAAGATCTGCTGGGTGCTACGGTTGAACACCCAGCTGAGCGCAGAACGATCTACCAAATGTATCATGTTATTCATACTGTAATAAGTCACTTGCTGTGGACACTCAACATTTCACTCAGTCAATGGTCGACGCAAATACTTATTGTTAATAGAAGAATAGATTTAAAGGGATAATTTAGCGCCTTCTAGTGTTAAAAAAGAAACATCACTGATTATTATTATGAATACTTACTAATATACGTAATTGTATAAATGTTTTTTTTTAAATACTCATAGGTCGTTACATTTGTATTTATTTTAAATAACATGCTAACCTAGACAGAATTGACATATTTGTCCGCAATAATGCTACACCGGGTGCCAACAAAAAATATGAACCTTGTGAAAGGCCAGGCAAAAAGATTTGAAGAAAAAGTGTGCTGTTTGGTCATTTTAGCTATGTCTACAAAATTGGCCAGAGTAAAATGCAAATTTGCCAAATATTAAGTGGAGAAAAGTGGTTGTCTCCAAATGTCAACTTTTGGAAACGTCTGGATCCAAAATTAGAAATATCTGTAGAATATATTCAGTTTTTCAGATCGTGATCAAATTTGACAGGGTACCAGGTAAGGCTTCAAGCTATTGTCTCATCTTTTTTCCAGCTCAGATCCCCATGCAACACTCATCTCCAGGCATTTAATTGCATAAAATTCAGGCAAGAATAAAAACCTTCTGTTTCTGTGTTAAAACTCAGAATACTCAATGTAAGTAACACTTGCAGTGTTTTTTTGAGTTCGGGGCAAAACTTCAGAGTCTTGCCTTTTAAAAGAGACACAAAACTTCCATATTTTCCCAATGGTTAAAGAACAGCATCAAATTTACTTTGGGCGTGTATTAAGATTTTAGGCAAATTGTTCAGGAACGTCAAGAGGTTGATTAAATCAGAAACCTTGCATTCCCCCACTCAATACTGTCTGTGTGGTGGGATTTGAATGTATATATTGTTAATTACCACTAGAAAATATTATCGCTTTAAGAATTAACTCGGGCGACATGTTGTCAGGCCGTAAGTTACAAAATAAACAAATGTTCATCTTACATGAATGTGTAATTTTTATTGCGACTCCGTGTTTTTGTCCACCGTTGAACTGTTGAAGGCAAAACGTCTGTTGCATATCGATTTTTGCAGGTCGCATGAATGTGCCTTGACCGTTCAGACAGCAATCGCACTCCAAAAGATCATATACTAGAGCTTTTAGGACCACATATTAAAGTGGCCAGGGTCTGGTTTGAAAAAAGCCAATATGTCCTGTTTGGACAGACCTTAACAGATCGGATACAGCTCCCTGCAGGGTGAACCCCGCCTTTAAGTCTCTGTAGTTAGTATTCTTTCTTGTGCTTTGTAGCATTCATTTTTGGTGGCACTACACAATATAATGACATCTTGTGGGTAATGATTACACGGTGTCCCTATAAATTTTGGATTTTCATATGGATGTTATTCTGGGCAGACTTGGGTGGAAAAGAATAGTCACCCACACTCAATGTTGACTATTGATAAAGGTATTAGGATTTTAACTGTGGACGTGAAGGAGGTTGCATAGTATGCCAGTATTTTGACTTATATACCTCACTGTTGTTCGTTATTTTGACTATTATGTTGACATAATTGTAGCATATTTAACGTTGGGTCAGAATTCCGTTTTGCAATGTCAAAGAAAATGATAACACAATGTCAGAACATGTGAACTAAATACTATGCTTAAATTCAATAATTCACAGTGAGTGATAACATCTGGGCGTGAGATTTGTTTTCTTGCATGTGGGAAACAAAGAAACAGGCCGGTCAGAGTTGTGTGGGCTACCAACCCCTTAGGAGACCGCAACCAAAAGTCAGGCCGCCTGAAACCTCGCAATTTAGTTTGAAAGAAGTCAGCAAGCGGACAAATGGTCCGGCTTACAAGAGGTCAGGGGTGGGTTCCAGCCACACATGCAGCACAGGTCTAAACCCTGGCACATAAGCAACCAAAAAAGGCTCTGACCAAGTTCCAGTTTAACAAGCAACCAGAGAACCTTGCCTATCTGGTGGGACCCACCCAGCAACCTCAAAGAAAACCTCTAGCCACTCCCTTTTTTTCTTGATAATCTAAAAATCATATGTGGCGCTCCAAAAAGGCAAGAAGAGTTCTGAAAAGAATAAACCCTGATTTTTGGTCAATAAATTATTTGTTAAAATACTTTATTTACCACCAAAATTTCGCTACATCATTCAGATTCAGATTCAGATATACTTTATTGTCATTCTAGTACACGTGTATACAGAACGAAATGTCGATACATCTGACCCCCACAGTTTCATTGAATGTACAGATATAAATAAAATGTTGTATTGAGTTGGAGTATTGAAGTACTAATAATATACTAAATAATTATGGCTATGTATAGTATTATACAATAGTGCAAATAGTGCAAGAGTAGCAGCTATTGCAGAACCTGGTGGTCCTGCACCGCACACTGCAGTACCTCTTCCCAGACGCTAGCAGAGTGAACAGTCCATGATGGGGGTGAGAGGGGTCCCTAATGATGTTCTTGGCTCGGGATAGGCAGCGCTTCTGGCCAATGTCCTGAATGGAGGGGAGAGAAGTCCCAATGATTTTCTCTGCTGTCCTCATCACCCTCCTCACACTACCCCAGTCCGAGGCACTGCAGCCTCCACACCACACAGAGATACAGCTGGTCAGGATGCTCTCTATGGTGCCCCTGTAGAATGTGATGAGGGTGGGTGGGGGCAGGTGGGCTCTCTTCATCCTCCGCAGGAAGTACAGGCGCTGCTGTGCCCTCTTCACCAGTGATACGGTGTTCACAGTCCAGGTGAGTTTGTTTGTGATGTGCACCCCTAGGAACTTGGTGCTGCTGACAACCTCCACAGCCTTGTTGTCACTATTGGAAAATAATGTTTACGTTCTTTGATGATCTCATCCTTTAGGGTGGTTCTGCTTTTTGTAGCCAAGGAGAAGATAAAAAGCGCTCAGGTGAGGGACTTCAGAACAGATTTGGAATTTGGCAGAGTGATATTTTGTACAAACCTCTCCTGTTCTCCCTGCTAGTTCAAAATTAATTGATGTCTTCTCTCCTTATTTAGAGTGTATACTAAACTATAAACATATGAATTATGGTAGTCCTTTAGCAATATCCAAGAATTGTGTCATGGTTGCCATGGCGCCAACTCGGCCTCACCCGTGTGTGTCACGGTTGGCGTGGTGCCCAATTGGCCCTGCCCGTGTTGTGCCAGAGATTGACTTTCTGTGTATATAAAGCTCAGCACTCTCTTGCTTCAGTGTCAGCCCGTCAACGAACTTCTGCCCCACAAGACGTGGGTTCTGTCCTGTTTTCCTGTGATATCTGCAGTCCAGTATTGTTACTGTTTATTTTGTACTGTTTAATTTCGAGTTTCAGTTTTGTTTTGCGTATATTCTTGTCCTGTTGGTTAGTTTCTCCTGTTTTGGGTCCCGTCTAATTTGTCCTGTTTATTTTTGTTACCCTGATTCGTTATCGATCTCGTCGGTCTCTGGTGTACTGTCCTTCCACGCCAGACCGGCTTCCTAACGTGCATGACTTTCCCATAAAAGAAAGGGCTTTTGTGAGAACGTCACGCGATTGGGTCCTGTATCTGTTCTGGTTCTGACAAATTGGGCTTTTTTTTGTACATGTTGCTAAAGTGAATCAATTAAAACAAAAAAGTCAACTAATTGGGGGAACATTAAAGAAAAATGAGAAAAAATATTAACCTTTGCATGTATATTTGTTAGCAGATAATTGTGCCCAAAATAAGATTTGTTTTTCTTCATTCATTTTGTTTTGGAATTTACCTATATTTTCTACCATATATGTATTTTACATAAATATTAAGGCAAATAATATATCAACTATAAGATGCATCTAATAAAAATCTTTGTACATATCACATAATAAGATTTTTAATATTCAAAATAAGCATTTTTTTTTTTATTCAGGGATGTGAATATGGTATAGTCGAACCCAAAGTGAAGAATGGAACTGACCAGGGCACAGAGGAGATCAACCGCTTCCAAAATTAGCTCCTGGTGCCCAATCCTGGTGACGCCCAACTCTTCCAGTTCTTGATGGGTGATATGCAGAAGCTGCTCGCCACCCATTTGCTCCCGTTCGAAGCTCTTCACGTACTGCTGGAGACAGTCATCCAGACCTGACCAGAACACAGAAGAACATTTCCATCAGAGTGCTTCATTTGAAGTGTCCTTAAATAGTTTAAAGAATATTTTCTATATTAAGTTTGTCTTAAAAATGGCCAACTGAGTGTCAAGAGCCGTTCTGCTTTTTTCCCACCGTGCTTAGCTGCTTTTTTCTTTTTAACAAGGCTGTTTGGGCGGTTTGTTTTTTTTAGCTGAAAATTAAAATATATCTCTTTTATATACAGTATAATCAATGTGTCTTGCTGTCTCACTGATATATATATATATATATATATATATATATATATATATATATGTATATGATTTTCATTATTAGTGTTTTCTTTTGTGTGCGCGACGCCGGATTACACATGAATTTTTTGTCCAACCTGTCCTGTTTTCTGATTGATTTTTAGTTTCCTAACCAATGTATTTAATATTTTCTTACGGTTATATTTAATTACCTCTTTCACATTTTTCTTTCATGTTGTCCTTTGATGAATTCCTCAATACGTTCTGTTACTGTCACTGTATTATTGCATACATTTGAATTGATATGTTTACATTATGCTAAAAAATGTTTTATTTAAGTAGGGATGTCAGGGTTGGATTTTTTTTGTGCACTTGTGCAATACCTGGCACATTTCCTAATTAAAATTGTGTCAAACATACACGCCTCAGGAAATGGGAGCAACATATTGTCTTTTAACCTGCCATGCGTCATAGCCATGTGACGGGTTGGGATGCTATTGATCAGGTTGGAGCTTCGGGCTTTTGATAAAAGAAGTCAGCAAAAAACGCGCCTCTCTATCGATATTAACAAGCCCATTAGAAAATAACAACATGTGAGGCGTTCAAGCCCCCATCGGAGAAGGAAATAACAAGTTGAGGTGGCCTGGGAATCTAAGTTTGCACACAGCACATATGAAACAATTACAGTTGCAGTTGATAGATAGATAGGTAGATAGATAGATAGATAGATAGATAGATAGATAGATAGATAGATAGATAGATAGATAGATAGATAGATAGATAGATAGATAGATAGATAGATAGATAGATAGATAGATAGATAGATAGATAGATAGATGGATGGATGGATGGATGGATGGATGGATGGATGGATGGATGGATGGATGGATGGATGGATGGATGGATGGATGGATGGATGGATGGATGGATGGATGGATAGATAGATAGATAGATAGATAGATAGATAGATAGATAGATAGATAGATAGATAGATAGATAGATAGATAGATAGATGGATGGATGGATGGATGGATGGATGGATGGATGGATGGATGGATGGATGGATGGATGGATGGATGGATGGATAGATAGATAGATAGATAGATAGATAGATAGATAGATAGATAGATAGATAGATAGATAGATAGATAGATAGATAGATAGATAGATAGATAGATAGATAGATAGATAGATAGATAGATAGATAGATAGATAGATAGATAGATAGATAGATAGATACTTTATTCATCCCCGAAGGGAAATTCACATTTCCAGCAGCATCCCTGAGCTGAGAACAATACAATAATAAAACAAAAAGAATACAATATACAAATACCCAGTGTGACGTGCAAATGCCCACTGTAGCGTGTTATATACAGGAAGTGCAGAATTATTAGGCAAATGAGTATTTTGACCACATCATCCTCTTTATGCATGTTGTCTTACTCCAAGCTGTATAGGCTCGAAAGCCTACTACCAATTAAGCATATCAGGTGATGTGCATCTCTGTAATGAGAAGGGGTGTGGTCTAATGACATCAACACCCTATATCAGGTGTGCATAAATATTAGGCAACTTCCTTTCCTTTGGCAAAATGGGTCAGAAGAGGGACTTGACAGGCTCTGAAAAGTCAAAAATAGTGAGATATCTTGCAGAGGGATGCAGCACTCTTAAAATTGCCAAGCTTCTGAAGCGTGATCATCGAACAATCAAGCGTTACATTCAAAATAGTCAACAGGGTCCCAAGAAGCGTGTAGAAAAACCAAGGTGCAAAATAACTGCCCGTGAACTGAGAAAAGTCAAGTGTACAGCTGCCAAGATGCCACTTGCCACCAGTTTTGCCATATTTCAGAGCTGCAACATCACTGGAGTGCCCAAAAGCACAAGGTGTGCAATACTCAGAGACATGGCCAAGGTAAGAAAGGCTGAAAAACGACCACCACTGAACAAGACACACAAGCTGAAACGTCAAGACTGGGCAAAGAAAAATCTAAAGACGGATTTTTCTAAGGTTTTATGGACTGATGAAATGAGAGTGAGTCTTGATGGGCCAGATGGATGGGCCCGTGGCTGGATCGGTAAAGGGCAGAGAGCTCCAGTCCGCCTCAGACGCCAGCAAGGTGGAGGTGGGGTACTGGTATGGGCTGGTATCATCAAAGATGAGCTTGTGGGGCCTTTTCGGGTTGAGGATGGACTCAAGCTCAACTCCCAGTCCTACTGCCAGTTTCTGGAAGACACCTTCTTCAAGCAGTGGTACAGGAAGAAGTCCGCATCCTTCAAGAAAAACATGATTTTCATGCAGGACAACGCTCCATCACACGCATCCAAGTACTCCACAGCGTGGCTGGCAAGAAAGGGTCTAAAAGAAGAAAAACTAATGACATGGCCTCCTTGTTCACCTGATCTGAACCCCATAGAGAACCTGTGGTCCCTCATCAA
The DNA here is from genome assembly GCF_059441175.1 of Urocampus carinirostris. Lineage (NCBI taxonomy): Eukaryota > Metazoa > Chordata > Actinopteri > Syngnathiformes > Syngnathidae > Urocampus > Urocampus carinirostris. Next base: position 7,034,684 of record NC_142357.1, on the reverse strand, counting down.
ATGTGAGATTTACAAGGAGGGAAAACAGTACACCTCTCTGAACAGTGTCTGGGAGGCTGTGGTTGCTGCTGCACGCAATGTTGATCGTGAACAGATCAAAGCACTGACAGAATCCATGGATGGCAGGCTTTTGAGTGTCCTTGCAAAGAAAGGTGGCTATATTGGTCACTGATTTGTTTTTGTTTTGTTTTTGAATGTCAGAAATGTATATTTGTGAATGTTGAGCTGTTATATTGGTTTCCCTGATGAAAATAAATAATTGAAATGGGTATACATTTGTTTTTTGTTAAGTTGCCTAATAATTATGCACAGTAATAGTCACCTGCACACACAGATATCCTCCTAAAATAGCTAAAACTAAAAAAGCCCCACTCCAACTTCCAAAATATTCAGCTTTGATATTAATGAGACTTTTGGGTTCATTAAGAACATGGTTGTTGTTCAATAATAAAATGAATCCTCAAAAATACAACTTGCCTAATAATTCTGCACTCCCTGTAGAATAACTAAATACTGCTACACATAATACATATTGCAATAAGATTCGGTAATATGCAATGTAGGTGGTGTGGTTTACTGTGGGCTTTTACTCTGCCGGGTAGAGTTAAAGAGCCTCATGGCATGAGGAAGAAAAGATCTCTTCAGTCTGTCCGCAGTACAAGACAGTGACAGCAGTCTGTCGCTGAAACTGCTCTTCTGTCTGGAGATAATGCTGTGTAGTGGATGCGATGGATTGTCCATGATTGACTGCAGCTTTTCCAGTGCCCCTCTCTCAGCTACTGTTGTTAGGCTGTCCAGCTCTTTGCCCACAACAGAGCTCGCTTTCCTAGCCAGTTTATTGAGACGAGAGGCATCCTTCTTCTTGACGCTGCCTCCCCAACACGCTGTCGCATAGAAGAGGGCGCTTGCCACAACTGTCTCATAGAATATTTTCAGGAGCTTTTTGCAGATTTTGAAGGAGGCCAGCCTTCTGAGGAAGTAAAGTCGTCTTTGCCCTTTCCTACAAAACCGAGTGCAGCCGTGAGGAAAACACCCATGCCCAAGCAAAGTGATGATGACAGAATGACACTATGGTCGCACTTTAACACCATCAAGAGACACACACACATTGAGAGAACACTAGGAATCCTGAATGAGAAAAGGGAATCAAGATATTATAAAGCTGGTGTAGGCAAATTAGGATTCGCACCCCTGCTAAGAAACCAAGACTGTGACTTTTACCTCGACTGGTTCGAGCGTTGTTTTATCATTAATGTAAAATCTTCCTTCTATCTAGATTGAGTTTAGACGAAAAAAAAAAGGTTTTCAACCTAAACCGTTTTAAGACGACTTTTACATTTAAAAACTTCATTCAGACGAAGTTTATTGCATTGCTTGTATTTTATGGAACAGTTGTGTTAATCTCGTCAAAGGACTCAAAAAGGTTTAAAATGTTCAAGCTAAGGTGTTGAACAAGCCTGGAAATTCTTAAGAGTCAATAGCGAGTAAGCAAAGAGGCATTGGCTGTGTTATATTTGTCTGTGACATTTTTAAAATGAAAATGCAGAACATGATATTCTAAAAGACGTTTTTAATGGAAAGTAATATATATCATGGGATAAAATCCAGATACCAGCCTTCCTGTGCGTGTGTGAGCTCCAGCATCACTGGGACCCTAGTGAGGATAAGCAGTGCAGAGAAGGGATGGATGGATAGAATATATTAGGCTCATAATGTAAGATAAGGTAAATTCCCACAAACTCTAAAAAGTGGGACTGTATAATAGCTTGATAATGACTCTCTTTGTAATCTTTCAATGTCATCAGTGGGACGTGTGCCTTAACAGTCTGATCAGATAGCACTAATGCGACAGCATATATATATATATATATATATATATATATATATATATATATATATATATATATATATATATATATATATATATATATTGTCACACACATATTGTCCGACAATGCCAAGATACGTCTCATCTTGAAGGGTGGGATGACACTTTATACCGAAAAACAACTACATGAGGAAAGTGCTGTATCTGGGTCAGATCAGGAGGCTTCTGCTACAGGTAACCATGGAAACAAATTCCCAAAAAATGGCCTGGAGAGGCTGTACTTGCCCAACACACACCACAGGAAATGGTGCTGCTGAGACCCAGGTGGTTGATGGCGGATCATGCACCACTAACAAACAAATGTTTTTTTTGGTGCAAATATTTTTCCTAGAGTCTCTGTTTTTCTAATTATGTTTATCTTATTTATCAAGATATTTATCAAATGTGAAAAAAAATACTTACACTTTTTTTATTGCGTAATTAAGTGTTTAAAAGGGGGGCATATATACATCACTTTTCTTTGATTCTGAGTGATTTAAAACCAATTTCATGAAATTGTTCAAATAATAAACAAATAGAAAATGAAATGTATCAAATGTGACGGTACGGCGGATGAGTGGTTAGCATGTCTGTGGCACAGTTCTGAGATCATTGGCTCAAATCTGGCTACCAGCCTTTTTGTGCAGAGTTTTTGTATAGTGTTCTTCTCGCGCCTGCATGGGTTTCATTTGGGCACTCTGGTTTCTTCCCAAATTCCAAATACATGCATGGTAAGTAAAATTTAACTCCAAATTTAGCCTAAGTATGTATGAATGGTTGTCTGTCTCTGTGTGCCCTTCGACTGGCTAGCAACCAGTTCTGTTTGCTGAAGGATAGCTGGGATGGGCTCCAGCATCCCCACGATCGTGGAGAGGATAAGTGGTGCAGATGACAGACGTAACAAGTGTGTGCAGATGCTTATATTTGTATTTATTAATTAGTACACATGAGAAACATATTACAAACTACATTATCCTTTTTTCTCATGTATCATCGAGATATTGCATTTAAGACTCTGTATTATAAACAAATCTAATCAATCAATCTTTTGCTCTTTCTGGCCCAGCCTGTCAGATAACTTTTTTTTAACCCAATGCATCTCAAAAAGTTTGCCCACCCCTGCCATAAAGCAATCTTGTCACATACAATACATCTGAACCAAATTTAATCTAAACCCTTCATGTGAAAACAAATAATTCTTTGATGTCTCATTTTGTCTACCTCAGATGTGACAATCTGATATTGTCTCCTGTAAAACGCAAGATCATGAAAGTACTTATTGTACAGCGGTATGCCGCATCGGCTATTAGCACTTTCAAAACGAACAAGCAGCACTTTACAGCCTTCCGATTAACTTAATTGCAAAATAACAAATGTCAACATAGTTTTTAATAACGCCGGGGAAGATGATGACATCTCTCCTTCATCTTGATAATATTACATGCATACTCACCCACATATTCACAGTTTCAAACTGATTATATTGTTGATGATGGGGCACTATTTTTTTTTGCGCAATATAGATATAGAGGGGAAGGGAACGAGAGAGACAGTGAGAGGGACAGAGAGAGACACGGGGAGAGAGATGATATACAAAATCAAGTTCATAAATAGGAAAAGTGTACACTTACTAAAATAGCAAAGATAAAATCGTTGTAAACATAGTTCACGATGTTGTTATTAATGACAATAAAGACTGTTCTATCCATTTCAAGTAATGATTATTCTTAAAACCCCTAATCACAAAAAGTTTTAAGGAGCTGCAGACTACAATTACATCATCCCCTGATTTGAAACCGTCACCTATTCTATTCTATTGTATTCTATTGTATTCTATTCTATTCTATTCTATTCTATTCTATTTATTCTATTATAATGCAACAAAAGTGTAAAAACGTTTTATCACTACACTTTCCCCTCACCCTAATTTAAAGCATGCCATCTTCTTCATTTTTTTTTATTAGTATAATATTATATTGTTTAAATCAAGTATCAAACACAAGAACAGAAGTCATTGAAATTCAAAATACAGTGTGCCCTTTTTGCATTTAAAAACACATAAATACAAACAAACAAACAACACCATGTAAAAGTCCTGCTGATATAGTGGTAGAAAAAAACTTCCTTCGTTAAAAGAATATTGATTTGAATAATATGCAAAATAATATATATAACATACAAACAAACAGACAACACCGTGTAAAAGTCCTGCTGATATAGTGGTGGAAAAAAACTTCCTTCGTTAAAAGAATATTGATTTGAATAATATGCAAAATAATATATATAATATACAAACAAACACACAACACCGTGTAAAAGTCCTGCTGATATAGTGGTAGAAAAAAAACGTCCTTCGTTAAAAGAATATTGATTTAAATAATATGCAAAATATATGAACTATCAAACAAATATCACTCATAAGTCAAGAAATTAATATATGTTTTACATCAAATGAGGCGAGCTGACAAAATTGTCAGCAATCTTGCTGCCACAGGTTTCCCACTACTTTAAAAAGACTGGGCGAAAAATGAGAAGATAGATAGATAGATAGATAGATAGATAGATAGATAGATAGATAGATAGATAGATAGATAGATAGATAGATAGATAGATAGATAGATAGATAGATAGATAGATAGATAGATAGATAGATAGATAGATAGATAGATAGATAGATGGATGGATGGATGGATGGATGGATGGATGGATGGATGGATGGATGGATGGATAGATAGATAGATAGATAGATAGATAGATAGATAGATAGATAGATAGATAGATAGATAGATAGATAGATAGATAGATAGATAGATAGATAGATAGATAGATAGATAGATAGATAGATAGATAGATAGATAGATAGATAGATAGATAGATAGATAGATAGATAGATAGATAGATAGATAGATAGATAGATAGATACTTTATTCATCCCTGAAGGGAAATTCACATTTCCAGCAGCATCCCTGAGCTGAGAACAGTACAATAATAAAGCCAAAAGAATACAATATACAAATACCCAGTGTGACGTGCAAATGCCCACTGTAGCGTGTTATATAGAGTAACTAAATAGTGCTACAAAGAATACATATTGCAATAAGATTCGGTAATATCCAATGTAGGTGGTGTGGTTTAATGTGGGCCTTTACTCTGCCGGGTGGAGTTAAAGAGCCTCATGGCATGAGGAAGAAAATATCTCTTCAGTCTGTCCGTAGTACAAGACAGTGACAGCAGTCTGTTGCTGAAACTGCTCTTCTGTCTGGAGATAATGCTGTGTAGTGGATGCGATGGATTGTCCATGATTGACCTCAGCTTTTTCAGTGCTCGTCTCTCAGCTACTGTTGTTAGGCTGTCCAGCTCTTTGCCCACAACAGAGCTCGCTTTCCTAGCCAGTTTATTGAGACGAGAGGCATCCTTCTTCTTGACGCTGCCTCCCCAACACGCTGCCGCATAGAAGAGGGCGCTTGCCACTACTGTCTCATAGAATATTTTCAGGAGCTTTTTGCAGATGGAGGCCAGCCTTCTGAGGAAGTAAAGTCGGCTTTACCCTTTCCTACATATAGCTTCTGTGTTGGCAGTCCAGAAAATGGTATATTTTGGTCAATTTGAGTCTCCATAGTTCCGAATTTTCCTTGTGCTTAGTGGCACTCAATTTTGGTTGCACTACACAAAACATCGACGTATAGTGGTCACTTAGTACACAGGTCCCCTTTAAATAATATAAAAAATATTATCGTCATACGTCTTACATATACAGGGCTACCTAATTTGAAACTCACAAAGCTCTGCATCCCTGCATTTGATCTAAATGGTCTTCCCTTTAACTTGTTTACTACAGAAGAGAAAGAGAAGGTCCAGTGCTGTATAATAAATCACGGCCAGCATTGACGTCGGAATCTGCGAGTTGAGTGCATGAGCAGATTTCTTCATGCAGCCCAAAGCAATACGCACAGATACAGCCAGGCTCAAATGATGGAGGCAGAGAAAAGCCCGCAGCAAGTAACGAGGAATATGAATTCATGACTCCAAACATTACCATTTGAGAGAGACGAATTTGCTTCCCTCATTTGTAGCGCCGCTTCCGAGGCAGAGAGGCATTTAGGAATCGTGGCCATGTTGCACAGTGTGCCGAATGATGATGTCGATTTTGGGCAAATGCATCTATTTATACGGAAAATGTGGTTCGGATGAAGTTGCTTTCTGTCACTATTATGTATTTCCACACATATTTTGTATGTATTGTCTAAAAGGGTATTGCTATCAAATTAAGCAAATTAGAATTGTGTGTGTATTTAAATTAGATACCCTCGGCTAACTTATTTCTGAAAGACAACCGCAGAGCAACAGGATAACGGTAATCATCTTTTTACCATTGAACACAATCAGTGCAGCAAAACAGATTATACTGTAGTTAATAAAAGCAAAAAAAATCCTCAAACATGCAAATGAACAGTGATGTGCTGCGAAGTTTGTCTTCAGTTAGACACAGTATGATTTAAAAATTAAGGAACCTGCATCTTAGCCTTCGTTTGATTGGTTGATTGAACTGCATACCTGTCAACCTCCACGGCTCCATGCCCATACAAACTGTCGTATTTTCCTGTTAGGGTTGGGTAGGGTTACTTTAACTGGATTACTTTCAATTACTTTTGGATTACTCCAATACCAAATATGCTAATAAAAGACAAAAGAAACTAAATATGAATAAAATTACTAAATTTTGTGCAGGCTTGGGGAGTAACGGAATACATGGAACGGCAAAAATGATGTTGGGAAGCTGTTTGGATTTATTTTCATTTTATTTCTGTCGCATTTTATGTTAGTTTTGCAGGAGATCAAAGAGATCAAAGCCAGGAGAGAAAGCTTACCACGTGTTGTGAGTCATAATTTTATTCATATTTAGTTTTTTTGTCTTTCATTAGCATATTTGGTATTGGAGTAATCCAAAAGTAATTGAAAGTAATCCAGTTAAAGTAACCAGTTTCCCGTACAAAATACAAAATAATCGTACACTTTTTTTTTTGTTTTTTTTTTCGGAATGATGCGTGATGGGAAATCCCCAGGCGGCAGACGCATGCGATTGACAAATTTGCGTTTTTCCGCATAGATTTTCTTGTACACATAAATAATAATAATCTATTTATATCTGTACATAAACTAAATGTCCTTCATTAAAGTTCACAGTCCAAAAATCACAGACGGCAAAATGAACGGAAAATGATACCGGTATTTAATGTTAAAAGTAGACTTATAGTCCGGAATTTATGGTATATTAGCAGCAACATACTTCCAAACTAAGAGTCAAGAAATAAGCTATGAATAATAATTTTCCATTCATAGGCAAGGTATAGTGTGCCCTCGATTTGCGAGCTACTCTATTAATGAGAAATTCAAGATTTATTTCAAGCAAAAGTCTTGCCAGATATACGAGATAAAATTTGAGTTATGAGAATGTCCAAACGTCACCACTAGATGGTGGAGTGCTAGAGAACACTCACTGCCAGCAGCAGCTTGTCCCAGTAAACAAATACTTTTTTTAATTAGTACATACATTCCCCGCCATACAGACCGTTCTCTTGTGTTGTGCTTTTTATTTTATCACATTGATTATGCTCAACAGTCTATTGTGCTCCCTCACTCCTCCAACACCTCTCTCCCTTAATCCTCCACCACAACGTATACACCTCCATTAACAACTGCTGACCTCCTCCATGGATAAGTGCTAAGAATAAACTTGCATTTCATCTCATTATAAATCTGTTATTTTTTTTCATATGTATTCATGTATAATGCACACTTGTGTATAATACGCACCCCTAAGTTTTTATTGAAAATTGGGATTGAATTTTGTTTCACTTTTTGAAAGCTCAAACTAAGCATTGTAAGTAACAAAGGTTGTTGAATATGTGCTCCCATTATTAAAATAAGTTATTGACAATGTAAATCTTGCACACAATACCAACATAAAATTTACAATGTATTTATTTAATGTCCTCCAAAGTTCAACTCATCATCAGATACACCAAAGAGTTGTTCCCCCCTTCATAATGTTTTGCGTTTATCTTTATCTTTAGGACGACTTCCTGTGTTCTCTGGTATCTTAAAATATAGTGTGATAATAACCTAAATTGGAATTCCTTTGCATATGTTATTTATATCACTGGTGGTGGAGTGGCAAAGATCCTGTGATCTCACTGCTGAGAGCTTAGTTCAATTCCAATTGCATTTATTGTTTTGCGATTGTGGTCAGTGATATTTTTTGATTGACTATCTGTGGGTTCTTTTTTAGGTTAAAAAATGTGTGTTATACATGAATATCTTATCATATGTTATTACTGTAATTATACTGTATGTTCAATTACTATTTTATTCTGTCTTTAGTGATTAGTAATGTGTGTTTTATAGCTACTTGGGGTTAATGCTTATGATTTTGGGAAGCTGGAAATAGTTTTTAGTTATTTCTTAAGGTGAAAATTCGTTTGAGAAACGAAAAATTCTAGGTAGGATTTTGATCGGCGAACGAATTGATCGTGTATGTAGAGTGGCCACTGTATTTATTTTTTCACACTCCTGTGTAGTTGTTTAGGGTAGTGATGGCCCTGGAAAAGAAACTGCCTTCTGAGCCTGTTAGTTATTGTTTTAAGGGACCTGTAGCATCTGCCAGAAAAAAGGAGGTCGACGAGGTGGTGGCTGGGGTGAGAGGAGTCCTTTACAATGTTGTCGGCTCTGCTGCGGCAATGGTCGCCAAACTGAGTAAAGACCAGTCCATGATCTTCTAGGCTGTGTTAATGTCTCTCTGTAAGGGTTTTCTGTGCTCCCAGCATACCACACAGTGGTGTTGTACAGCGGAGTTCTCTCCACTGTGGCTGTATAGAAGGACACCAGCAACATCTGTTCCAGGTTGATTTTCTCTACTACTTCTCAAAATTTGCGAACCTTTTGGGTGACCATAGAATTATTTCAGCAAGCAAGAATAATGTGAATCCCTCTAAATAAATACCCAGAGCCACTGAAAGAGCAACTGACAGAGGATGTACTGTAGCTGAAGAATTTCGCAGTCAAGTTGCTAAATTGAGTGGCTATCGGGAAAAGCTACTACAAAAAACATTAAAAGCTTTCAAAAGTAAAACTGAGATTGTCAAACATCGGTACACTGAATACTAGAATGCCTAGATCACAAGGCTCTGGGAACATTGCACACAGGGCACAGCTGTGAAAGGTTAATGGCTGTTAAATCGTTTAAAAGCACCACTGGGAATATTGAATTTTGCTAAATTGTCGCAGAGGCATATAGACAGATAGTTGCACATTTTTAGAACTAAGTATCTAAAATATCTTATTTATTATATGAAATAGGGTTTGTACACCTTTTTCATGGCCAAATTCAAGCACTTTTTAAGGACTCTAATACATTTTTTTTTCAATTTCTCCAGTGCCATTAAAAGAAAAATAATCTGGTGTGAATCATGTATTTGACAGGTCAACAATCAATATCTATGATTCACATTTGTGATTTTTAATCTTGCATGTGCATTTATCAGGACATATGGTTTTTAGATCTTGGGTAAATTGCAAATATATTTGTGGATCTGAACATAATGTGTGTCAATATTTTTTTTTACAAATTCCTCCCAATAAAGGTGTTGGCTAAAATGAGAGCAATATGTATCTTACATTTTCAGTTGCAGGAAGTTCTTCCTAATACAAATTACCACTGGGAAACGTCACCTTAATTTTTTGCATGGCCCATAAAAATGTCCATAATTGATACGTTATCTTTCCACTAATACACGTATAATAGTGCCTTGTTTAAAGGTAGCATGCACCTGTCCTCTTGGGTGCGACCAGTAGGGTGCGATGATGCTTCATGGGACATGCCATACAAACTAAAGATGGCTGTGGTTAATCATGAGGCAAGAAATGCAACGGCAAAGCAAAGGCACCATGGAACAGTGTGGTCGTTCTTTTTACTAAACTTGTTGTGAAACATGGTAAAAATTTCAGCATTTACATGCACCTCACTCAAAATTCAGGCACTTTTCAATCCTTGAAAACGCAATCTTAAATTCAAGCATTTTCAAGGATTTCAAGCACTTGTAATTACCCTGTTTAAATCAATAACGTGATGTTTCATGCAAACATGCTGGTACATTTAAGGAGAATCTGTTTTGAACAGGCACAGGTGTGTGTTTTAGTTTTTAGGTCGCTCTCTTTTTCATTTCATTTTATTCCACCCCAACGCCAAGTTTATTTGTTACTTTGTTACTTTGCTCATTGCAGTTTCTTACCTGAAGGTTGTCAACTTTGGTTTCTGTTTCTATTTTTTTGTTTAGTTTTGTTAGTTGCTTAAAGCCCATTTGTTTGTTTGGTACGGTGGTCCTCATTTTTTTTTTAAAATATGTCCTCTTTTTGAGCAGCTCTGCCTGCAGTGCCTGCCTCCACCACATGGATCCATCATCCACAACCAAAACTGAACAGAATCAGGTAATACGTGTTACATTTGAAATGAAATGAAATGATCTGCATTTATATAGCGCTTTTCAAGTCAAGACTTCCCAAGGCGCTTTACAGTGTGCTTCACATTTCCCAATAGCGGCCGTGCAGCCATGTTAGGCGTTAACCTGCTTATTGGGGGTATTAGGGGTTCAGTGTCTTACCAAAGGACACTTCGACATGTAATAGGGAGGAGCCAGGATTCGAACTGCGATCTCTTTAACCCAAGACGAGCGCTCTACCTCCTGAGCCACTGCTGCCCCACAAATTTGAGTTCTAATTAGAATACTTTTGTTTGTCCAGTGCTGCTTTTTTAACCACGTGACATATAAATCCAGATCCCGCCCTAGAGTCAGTCATGTAGTGTGATTAGAGTCAAACAAATATTAGCTACAGCAAACGAAAAGTAAACAAACATTTTTAGTGACTTAATGGCAGCAGAGTTATTCTGTTTGATCAAGTTATAAGTTTGTGCTGCTATTTGTATTAAAGCTGTTTTATTACATTATAGCTGGACTGCACCAACAGTTTTGTTTTATACTGAATTACTTTACACTATGGTATAATTCTTTTAAACGGAGCTTATTCAGTGATAAAAAAAATCATTCCAATTGTATCTGTGTTTCAAGGCATGAGATGAGAGTTGCCAAGCAACGAACAGCATAAGAAGCCTTTGAGTCGAGTAGGGGCTTAGCAGTTGTTGGCCCTCAGGATTCTGCATTGATGCAAGGCTAAAGTGCGCGACAACATACAAACAAAAACACAATGTACATAAGCGCATTTAGAAACACACTAAAATTGCTTTTCGCCTCTTTTATATGACAGAGGATGTCAAAACTCAAATCAGGCGGTCAAATCTATTTTTAGCTTTGCTGTTGAGCCTGCGATTGAGTCAGGGTGGAATTCGTGCAAAGAGCAAAACTTATTTTTACCTTGCCTCTTAGATTTGCGTTTCCAGCTGTAAAAAGTATGAAAGAAGTCACTAAAATATTCTTTCTGTGAAATATTCATCACGTCAGGACGGAATGTTCTTAAGAAGGTGGCAGTTTAGTTCTTCTGTATGTAAGTTTTCAAGTGCACCTCGGACTCCTGACTGGATGTGGAGCCATTCAGAAGCGACCACTGGTGGTTCTACACAAAATTATTCCCTGCGTGAGACCCCCTTCAGAGCTTGTTGGTTATTATTGGTTATCACCTGGATTAAAAAAAAAAAAAAAAAAGTAGCACAGTATTTGGGGAAGTTTAAAGATGCTTCAGCTCTTTTCTATTATAGAGATGAAATCTAACAGCTCAGTTAGCAACTTAATTTTCTTACAAAAACTAAAAATGATATATTACCTCCAAATGAAAAATAGTACAAGTGCTCATCTATCCCTGCATTTTTGCGTCTTTATCCAAATATTTAGTGATTTTAAAAAAAAAAACACATCAGTGGTCTCAAGCTTGCGGACCGCAGGCCAATTGCAGACTGCGGGATGATAGTTTGAGGCCCAAGTCTTAAATTGAAAGTTTAATATTAGTGCAACCCACACGACTTATGGATTTATATGTTAGTAATTGATTGATTTAATATTGAATTTAAACGTTTTTTAGATCTTATTTTATGTGTAGAAATTGTTTTAAAAAATATTTGAAAACTATGGAATATTTTTATCAGAAATGTTCTTGTGGAAAAGCTGTTTTGTCCCAACCACACCCAGAGGTTCTGTTGTTAACCAGAGCTTCTGTAGCTGTTAAGATTTGGTACGCCACCATGGTGCTCACCGACGGCTGCTGTGATGCCCGCGAACCTGTTTTGAACATAGCTCAGCAGTGCTGGGTCTTTGTGATTTTGTAGTAAAATGTTTTTTACGGGTTTACTAAGTCTATATTACACTACATCCAATAAATATCCTAGTAATGAAGCAACAACATAATAATAACGTGATACTTCTTTTTTTTTTTATTTAATAGAGATGCATGTCAAACTGGGTCCTTTTGACATTTTGGATAGCACACGTTGCTGGGTCATACTTTATTTCCACAGTTATTGCTACCAATGATTTTGTTTTTCGTTTCTGATTACTTGTCTGGACATTGTGTTAGCAGTTGAGTGCCCACTTGTTTAGTCTTTACTTTGTTCCTTGCATCACCATTTCCAGTTTGGAATTTGTTTCAGGTTTGGATTATGTCAGGTTTGGTTTTCTTTGGACATTTCATTGTTTTGGAAAATCTTGTTTGTTTGTCACTTTGTACCTCCTTTTGTTATTAAACTCCATCCCTCTTGCTCAGCACCCCTGCCTCAGTTCTTTCTTCCACCCCAAAAATCATTTAAGTGGCCCCCAAGTCGATTGAGGGTGAGGTCCCCCTGCCCTTTTTAATGTTTATGAAAAGTTTTGCTAGATGAGACAAGGGTGCAATCAACAAACAGTTCATCTTGAACGGATTTTACAACACAATTTGAACCTGATCCAAATAAAACTCAACCTGGTGTTCTGAGCTCATACAAAGACAGATGGACAATGTGGAAATCAATTCAAAGTCCCCTCGCGGGATGCATCATAAGACGTAATTTTGCGTACTTGAGACCGCATGCTGTCTTGCAACTCACTAGCCAAACATTCTGCAGAGAATCTTTTGTTGGTTTAGTACACTTTGTCCATTTCTCTCACAAAACAAACACATCAGGTGGCAGTTTCCTCTTCTCTTATTGTGAGCGGAAGGTAAACAAACACAAAATGGTCTACAGCACACCAGCAAATGGAGCATACTCGGGGAAATGTTGCCTTTCCGTATTTGGTTCTCACCGTTCTGTGGTTACTTAGCACCCTGCCAAACAAACCCCCAAAAAGGGGGTGAAATACCTTTCTTCTGTTTGTGTTAGCTGCTTTTGATATCAAAACAGATCAACGGGAGTTCAAAGAAAATCACTATTAAAAGTGTTGCTGGAGCAACAGGTGCAGGAAGTCTCAAGCACAGACTGAAACACACACAGGGTCTTCTGTCCGGATAGAACTACTACTTTGATATGATGCCCACTGCATCTCCTTTTTCATGCGCAACTCAGCCATAAATTGCACTCTCTTCATTTCTCCACCCTAGCCTTGTTTCCTCCCCCATTTTAGGAGAGCATTTCGTTCATTTTGTAGCATGCTTTCCGATTCCAAAATCCCCACTCGTTGATTGGGTCATTACCAACGAAGGACTGTGTTTTTGTGTGTTGCTTGCATTACAAATGCAGCATGCATATACGCATCACTCTGATCCAGGCATACGTAGCGGGCATCTGTGTGTAGTTTCTGCCTCGCCTCCTATGACATGTGTAGTGACTCCGACAGGATCAGATCCGGTTTCCATGGTTACCAATGCCCCACTTAAAGCTCCCGCTCCCAAGTTTGTGTGCATGTACGTGTGTCCATAAATGCGTATTTGATGCTCAGATGAACAAGCAAAACCTGTTGATATGGATTTCAAATGTGAAAAATATCAAATATCAATTTAGACCAGTTAGGCTATGAGGGCCTGCAAGGCCTTCTCTGATTGCATGAAAATATCTGAATCATGTGATGTTAATTATATTTCGTCACTAAATACTTATCAAATAATTCCAAATTATCTGTCCACTTCCTTTCATTGCTTTCCTTTGTTGTGCTGTTTCCAGATGTGTGCTTTCATATTTAGGCTAAGAAATATACCCAGATGCCTCAAAAGAAATAATGAAGACTTTGTCCCATAATAATAGTCTTCAAAAGAGCTGTTGGGTTTGCCAATCAGATTCTGAGTTGGAGTCTGAAGCTCACCTGCTACCTGGCATTGACAAATGTCACCAGCTTTACTAAATGTGATTGGCGAGGAGGCGGCTATCCACCAAAATGATTGTTTTTATAGCCATAGAAGGAAAAGAGACCCAGCTGTAAAATGAAATACATATGAAATGAAATGATCTGCATTTATATAGCGCTTTTCAAGTCAATGACTTTCCAAAGCGCTTTACAATGTGCTTCACTTTTCCCAATAGCGGCCGTGCAGCCATGTAAGGCGCTATCCTGCTTATTGGGGGTATTAGGGGTTCACTGTCTTACCCAAGGACACTTCGACATGTAACACAGAGGAGCCGGGATTCGAACTGCGATCTCTTGATCCCAAGACGAGCGCTCTACCTCCTGAGCTACTGCCGCCCCAATATATTGTGTTGATTTAATAGAGAACGGTTAGAAAACCCTGAAGCAAGCAGGCCTTTTGCAATTTTAACCTAGAGGTAAGATCTTAACCCTTAGCCCAAAACCAATCCGATATGACCCTAGCTGTATTTCGGGCGGGGTTGGTAGGTTGAGGCTGGACTGAGCTTCTTTCTTGAAGACTTTTATTTTATTACTATCCAACTGTCATTGCTATCTTCTTTTTGAAATTAATATTTCATTACAAATAGTTCAGCAAAACAACGTCATGCAATGTACAACATGAGTAAAAATAGAGTAATGATGAGATAAAACACAAAACCTTTTGCTTTGACAACACCAATCCTAGTGAACTTGGGTCTAGCATTGACACTCTCACTGCCGCAATCTTGGTTTGATTCCCGCTGCATCCAATGCTAAGCAATTAAGACCAGCAAAATTTGTCGACCACTCTGTCACACACCCAAACATTGATTATATTATCGGCTGTAAAGATTTTTGTGTATACTTTGTTAAATTTTAAAACTGAGGCATTTGTTTTTCTTTCCGTGCAGCCCTGTACCGGTTCGCGGGTCGGTGATTGCGGACCACTGTAATAGAGTAATCAATTGTATAATAATTGCAAATATAAATGTTTCTACTTCGTTGATTTTGCCTTTCGCGGGTTCTTTTTTTTAACGGAACCCCTGCCACAAACGGGTGATTGCTGTAAATTGAATGGACAGTTCCGGATTGATTTTGCAGATGCATTAATAAATAAATTAAAGCTGAAGTCAACCCAAAGAAATTCTAACTGCTGTTATGTTGTATGGTTTAAACATGTTTTTTGCAGAATACTGAGTTTTTTAATGTCCATCTCGGGAGTTGCCTTTTCCACCTTGCGTTCCACTAAAAAATGACATCCCAGTTGGATAACGGCCAATCACGGTTCACCTGCTTTCTGAAGCTGGGCCGTCATTGGTCATTACGTGAAGCATGGGCATTTCTGTTTTTAGCATAGAACAAGTAGCAAACTGGTCCCTGGCCCTGAAATGGATAAAACAAGTCGTTTATTGTCACCTAATCAATGTTCCACAAACTATAATAAATCAGAATGCAGCATAAAGAACAGAATAGAATAGAATAGAATAGAATAGAATAGAATAGAATAGAATAGAATAGAATAGAATAGAATAGATTAGATTCGATTGTCATAGTAACATGTGAACTGCACAACTATAAAAAGTGTGAAACTGATGGAGCAAGAAAATTTACAACGAGTTAAATACAACAGTTTAAAATAGTACGTAAAGGGTATTAGTATAGAACAGTGGTGTCCAAACTATGGCCCACAGTTTTTATTGGCCCGCAGAAAATTCTGAAAATATGGTTGAATATGGCCCGCAAATGGCGCTTGAGTTCAACTCTGTTGCACCTCTCCCTTTTGACACTATATGGAGCCAGTAACGGAAAAGGTGCTTCTCCACCCATGCATTTTGGATCCCATGAACTGGAAAACATTGGAATTGTGTTTTCTTTGCTTATTTAATTTCTTTCTTGTTATTCATTTGAACTGTCATTGAAATTCAAAGTGTATTACTGTGTAACTTATTCTGACACAAAGTAGATTGATTGTTAATTCTAAACCAGTGCAGATAAACATAAATTTTGATACTAAAAATAGGTTAACAACAAAATTAGAGGAGATGACCGCTATCAAACTGAAAAATAAATAAAACATCCATCCATTATCTGCACCGCTTATCTTCAGTAAGGTCGCGGGGGTGCTGGAGCCCATCCCAGCTGTCTTCGGGCAGTGGGCAGGGGACACCCTGAACTGGTTGCCAGTCAGTCGCAGGGCACACAGGGACAGACAGGTCACTCGCTCATTCACACCTAGGGACAACTTGGACCGTCCAATTGACCAGACATGCATGTTTTTGGAATGTGGGAGGAAGCCAAAGTGCCCGGAGGAAACCCACGCAACCCACGGGGAGAACATGCTAACTCTACACAGGAAGGTTCAATCTCATGACCTCAGAACTGTGCCGCACATGCGCTAACCACTGCCCTGCCATGCTGCCCGAAATTAAACATATTTAACAAAATAGATATTACCACTCCTCAAACCTAGAACAAGTCCAGTAGCTTTTCTTTCCTCTGTCTAACAGCATAGGAGCTACACTCAGGTATTGCTGAGGTTTGTATTCAAGACTGTATCTCTATATACAAAAAATGTAATCAACATTTTTTTTCTCCTCCTGGCCCTTTCAAAAAATGTTTAAGCCAATGCAGCCCCGACTCAAAAGGTTTGCCGACACCTGGTATAGAATAAATAATATTATTATACACTAGTTTGGAATAATTGAACATTATATTATAGAGAAAAGTTACAAGGGTTTTTTCTGAATTTCCCACGAATTTTAAAACTTGGTGTCAGAGAACATTGTTGGCGCTCACAACAGCTTTAAAACTGCGTTTTGAACTGCACTGAGCGAAGCGCTTTTGCTAGATACAAGATCATATATTTTCACATTTTGTTAAAGGTCCTTCATTAAAGAAATCTTAAAATCAGGAAAAGTATTGGAACCCAGCAAAATGGAACATAATAATCATACCTGAAAACGCTATGACTTCAATGGTAGTACAGACACCAGTTTGCAGTAATACATGTACAGTATGTCACAGGAGTGAGTTCACCCCTTACATTTCTGCAGAGATTTTATAATAATGTTTAATTGAACAACACTGAGGGAACATCACTTTGACACAATGAGGAGTGGTCACTGCAAACCGTAGTGTAATTTCTGTTACTTTTGTTACTTATTTTTATGTTTGTGTATGACCCTTTATGGGAGACATGACGTTAGAGAGGAGGGAGGTGACTTGGGTGAAAGTTTGTCTCTGTGGGTCAGTCTGTTTTGACCATGAATGAGCGTTTGCTGCAGCTAACAGTAGTTTCTAACAAGGGCACACATTCATCATAGATCTAGCTCTATGTTGCTCTTAAAATGCACCAGATTGATACGTTCCAATTCAAAATGTGCAAAATCTTTTTACATTGGAACATGCCCCTCGACCTTTCTGGACTATCCACGCTCCAGAGTCTCACATAATTACAGTGGAACCTCGGTTCTCGACCATAATCCGTTCCAGATCCCTGTTCAAAAACCGATTTGTTCGATCACCGAAATCATTTTTCCCATTCAAAATAATGTAAATCGTTTTAATCCGTTCCAACACCCTTGAATGTTTACCTTGAATGTTTAACGTAAACTTAACCAAGGCTAATCGTACGTTCGCGTTATCGTAATCTTCTGTACGAAAGATTACGCTAACATAAATGTGTAAAAATAAAGAAAATCAGGTCGTTTACAAGTCATTTAGCACCCGGGTCTCCACAACAAGTGGTGAGCGGTTCATTGGAAAGGGGGCTCCGTTACAACACCCTCATTGTTGGACTCCGTTCCAACACCCTCAATGTATACCTTGAATGTTTAACGTAAACTTAAAGCTAACCCAGGCTAATCGTACGTTCGCGTTATCGTAATCTTCCGTAGGAAAGACTACGCTAACATGAACGTGTAAAAATAAAAAAAGGATAAAGAAAATAATTATGAATAGGATTTCTTACCTTTGTGGTGGTCAGCAGAAGGCGCAGGCAAGATTAGACACTCACACACCTCCTTCATATTTTGCTATTATTTCTTTCTTAAATGCAATAGTTGCACGCACTACTTTTCTTTTTACACCTGTAGCAACTTTGCTGCTTGCGCTGACTTTCTTCGGAGTTACTAATTAGGGGCTAAAACACTTCGTACACCTATATTAAAAGCGAAAGCAAAACAAAGCACGTCCGCACGCGATAACAGTTGGTCACGAAAAGAGCGATCTACCCCCGAACGCCGCTCAGCATCGCACCCTAGCGTACGCACTCACGCATTACCGGCATTCAAACTCCGATTTTTTGACCGAACAGCGGAGCAATAATTTCTCTAAATTTTTGGTCGGACACGGATTTGTTCGATCTGAGAGGCGTTCGAAAACCGAGGTTCCACTGGATATGGGAAACACTGAGTTTTATTTTCTCATTTTGATAATGCACAGTTGTTATTAAATGTTGGATTTTAATATTTTTTATGAACACTTATGAAACAGCTTTGGTACATTGAGTGATTGTGGAACACACCCTGCCGCTGTCACTTTCCTTCGAATCCAATACGTACACACAAAGAGGAAACTCCTCCGGTGTGGGTGTTCAAAATAAATGCTGATGAGTCATCTTTCAATGAGCCTTGCCGCTTCTGTGCTGCTTGAAGTCTTTCAGCAGCACACTGTCTAGTCGTCTTCTTAAATAGATTAACCTTGCAGAACAAAAGATTCCTAAAAAGTGCACTTCTAAAATGGTGCCTCAGGAACAGCACAGGAATATATTGATTCAAATCAAGTAAAGTAATGCGAAGGTCAATTATGAAATGTACTTGAGATTTCTAACTTTACGATGTCATCTTAGCAGAAACTGAGATTTGTTTAATAAATAATTCCAATATTTGACAACATAAAAATGGCAATAATCTACAGTACTTTTTAAAACGTTGTTACGGAATGTTTAATATATGATCAAGATTTGTCTAAAAGTACTGGTGTGCGTGCCTTCATTTTTAAATATTTAAAGTTTGTTTTGTTTTAATACATGTAAACTTTTGCAAAAAACAATTTAGCCATTCTATGTTGTGGGAGTTTACTTTGACAATGTCAAATGTTCTTAATGACATCCCCTAATCTTTAGCAATAAAGAATCAAGTTTTTTTTTTTTTAAATAATTAGATTACAGAGCACCGCAGCAGAAACACGGTATGTTTACTAGTAACGATGTTTACTGTGCAAATTAGTCCTGCATTGTATGGATTCTGTTGTTTTTATATATGTTTTGACTTTCGTTCATATTTGCTGTTAGTCTTCTTCAATATGATGTAGTAATGGTAATAATAATAATAATAGATTGCTTTTGTAGACATTTTTCATGACACTCAAAATTACTGAACAGATAAAAGGAACCACACTAGACTAAAAACAGGAATTGCTTTTTCACCAAGTTATTCTATTGAAAGAGAGTGATAAAAGTTTTTATTTTCGTTATTTATCTTTTTCAGGGGGCGGACATCTTTCCATTTGCCTTTGAAATAAGATATCATAACAGTTGCTCTGACAGAATATGGTTAAGGACCAATCAAGGACTTGCTTTAGAAGAACGGTAAACGTGATATATTGCTACCTGAGCACCAGCCAACTTTAGTAGAGCTGACTTGTTGCAAAATGGCCATCCCCAACACGGATATTGTTTCAATCCCCAAAAACACAATATTAATCAAAATTATGTCCTTAGACTAGTGGCAGCTCAAACAAAATGTTATAATTGGGAAATCCTTGTGGTTGACTTCCTCTTTAAAAATAAATTAAAGAGCCATGATTAACAATGTTAATTTTGACATTTGCTTGGAAAAAATCCATAGTTATATCATCAAAGGTTGAGATGTCGCTTGTCAAAGCAGAGCTGCTAAAACTCTCCATTGCTGTGAAAGTGTGAGGTGAAAGAGAACTGTCAGAAATCGAGGAAGCAAAAGGCCAAAGTAGGATTCTAAGCCAAAGATTGAACTTCATTGGATGTGTTTTTGATCATATCAATCTCCAAGAAGCTTGTACGGCAAACAAGGCAACACGTTCTAAATATATCAAAAGAAGATAAATAAAAGAGTACTAACTTATCAAGGAGGGAAGTATTCTGAGTAAATTTGAGAAGATGCCTGTTTGACCCCGTCCACTGCTCTTGAGCAAGTTACTAACACGCCGCTGCCCTTCAATGGCGATGTCATGCTCATTCCCTACCCTACAGACCACGAGTATCGTCTGATGAACTCTGGACTTTCACCTTAAATGTTTTGGTTTGCTGAAACAATGACCAATCGCCTGCAAATTGGACCACAATGGTGGCCTTGCTATCTGACTTTTCATATACTAAGCTCTGCTCAGATAAAATACCAACGTTTTCTGTACTAATTAGTGTTTCTGAGCTTTGTCGTCCACACTACCCCTAATGGATTCCTGGCATTATGTTTTTTGTGTCATGTGACTCACAAAAACTGTCATTGGGAACGTTCAACAAAGTCGAGGAAGGGGCTAAATTAAAATCCTAGGACCTCAGGAATCCATGTTCGCTTACCGCAATGTCCTCTGTGGTTCTTCAAGCTAACTCAGAATTTAATTGCTCATTTAATTCTGAGTCGTGATCCGATACAAAAATATAGTTACACTGCTCACACAAATATACCTATGAAATGGCTGATCACACACGATTGCGGGCACTCCCGCACTCCTGTCCGTCATAAGGATGACCACAGTTTGTGTCACTCGCTCCCGAGCTCATCAGTGTGTTACAATCCATACACTCCACCATACATGCAGACGCATTCGCTTATTGAGGGCCTCTTAGAATTATGAAATTCACACAACCGGCTGACATTCAGGTTTGCTTTGACTCGGGGGAAGGAGGCAGTGCAGGGGGGCATTGATGCAGCTAAGAGCATTAATCATACACCACACACGAAAGAAGCTGCTGACAGATAGTTTACATTCATTGATGCTGCTTACTCCAGCCACATCAGCATCCCGTACCTGTCAACCAATAAGTTTTCCCCGTATTTGATAAATTTTTTAGATCATTTCAGATAGTGTACATTGTATAACATTTTTTTT
Source organism: Urocampus carinirostris (assembly GCF_059441175.1). Lineage (NCBI taxonomy): Eukaryota > Metazoa > Chordata > Actinopteri > Syngnathiformes > Syngnathidae > Urocampus > Urocampus carinirostris. Next base: position 7,013,435 of record NC_142357.1, on the reverse strand, counting down.
TACGGGGAAAAAAACTTGTCTTGTCCATTTCGGCTCTAATCTAGATTTTCTCGGTCACCGGTAGCAGGCTACAACGTCATAGTACATTGCTAATATTGTCGTGTTATTCTACATAGTCTGTCTTCCTGTGAGTAATGGGTGTTGTGTATATTATTGATTAATAAGGGGAATTGCAATCATTAATAAGGGGAGCAATTGGTTGAGGCTGACAGGAATGGCATTCTGTGCCTTAAGCAACACATTCTGAGTGACCTCACTTTTTTGCTGGATACCCATCTCACTGTTAATGCACCACCGTCTATGCACATCTGGGTTTTGCATTTTCACTCATTCAGGTAGGAGAAGCTCCACGCATGCAGTGTGTGGCAGCCGCTGCTCACTTCCCTACCACCACCCTACGATCTATAGTCAGCTCACATACGAACACGAACGTTGATCTCAAGACGGGATGCCGACTCACCTTTCATCCAGTCCAGCACTTGCTTCGGTGTCCATTTACTTATAGGTTCCATAACCAAAGCCATGATGTCACAGCCTCTCTGCGTTAAACAGCACGGGGAGTGAAAGCAGGCGACATATAATGTCGTGTGAGTCACATCTGGATGGACATAGAGAAGGTTGATTGGCTTCGCAAAGAGGCGGTTAACGGTTTTATCCCCTCCATCGGTGCATGGCCGCCTGCAGAGACGGTGAGCGGGATGCGGTGGTGCAATCTACGTGCACGCAGAGACGTGCGCGCGTACATGCGCTCCCTCCCGCTTCACCTCCCCACTAGTGATGAGAATTCCGGCTCTTTTGTGAGAACCGGCTCTTAATGCTCGGCTCACAATAAAAAGAGCTAGCTCTTTCTGGCCCTGAACGGTTTATCAGACTGTTTTGTAATGAAACAGTTTTACCAATAATTATGAAACATTATTCAGAAAATAAATTCATTTTTTAAAATGTATTATTGTGATAGCATTTATTGTTTCAATATACAGTAACATTTTATTTTATTTAAACTTCCAAATTGTTTATACTAAGAAAACAACACGAATATTACGCCACTCAAGCTGATCGGTCACGAGCGTCTTGAAGAAAGAGAGAGCAAGAAGTGGGGAAAATTAGAGAAAATGAGACAAAAAAAGAGAAACGGAGAAAGAGCGAGAGAGAAAGGATGAGCGTTTCAAAGTTAGCCATCTCTCTTTGTTCACAAGAGAGAGATGGGGGGGCAAGGAGATAGAGTGAGAGTGAGAGAGAGAGAGAGCGAGAGAGAGAGAGAGAGAGAGAAATAGGGAGAGAGAGAGAGAAAGAGAGAGAGAACATAAAAGGGAGAGAGGGAGAAAGAGATAAAACAGTAGGAAGAGAAGAGCAAGAAATAAAGAGAGAAACAGAGAAAGACGGGGAAAGGGAAGGAAGAGGAATGGATAGGTAAGAGAGTGAGACAGAGAGAGAAAGGGAGTTGGAGAGAGAACGAGATTGAAAGAGAGAGAAAAACAAAAAGGAAGGTAGGGAGAAAGAGAAAGAGAGAGATAAAACAGAGTAGGAAGAGCAGAGAGAGACATAAAGAGAGAGACGGGGAGACAAAAAAAGGGGGAGGGAGAGGAGGAGAAATGGGACAGACTGAGACACATAGAGAAAGGGAATAGGAGAGAGAGAGAGAGAGAGAGAGAGAGAGAGAGAGAGAGAGAGAGAGAGAGAGAGAGAGAGAGAGAGAGAGAGAGAGAGAGAGAGAGAGAGAGAGAGAGAGAGAGAGAGAGAGAGAGAGAGAGCATTTCAATATGAAGCCGGCGTGGAGCCTTTTCGTTCGCGAGCGACTCATTCTTACTCCTCACTCCCTCTCTTTCTGGTGCCTTCCCGCCAGCCGCTCGCGCGCTGCACGAAGGGGATTCGATAGGAGGGACCCCTCCCCTCTGTTCTCGTCTCCCCCAGCCCATCTTGCTGCAGCATCATAAGGGTAACCTCTTACCATAGACACCGGGTAATGGTGCAACGCACTGAGGATCTTGCTTTTCCACCCCTTCTCCAAGCAACATTTTTCAGATAGACAGGATAAATTAAACAGCGTTGGGAGTAGGCTTGAAGTCATTTTAAATATTGATATGACACTTTGCACTAAAAGCAGCACCAACAGTGTTAATTGTGCTCAGTGAATACTTATATCGAAAAAAATATGTCGTGTGCATCATCAAGCTGCAACTGCAGTAGGTCTGCACGGGGAAATCCGCAACAGTCGTTTGCATCAGCATTTCAAGACTGAGCAATCAATTTCATGGGAGAGCGCCCCCTGTTGTGCGCCTAGTACGTCGGTGACGTCATGGAACGATCAGTCACCCTTCAGATTATTCTTTTTATCTTGCTTTCCATTCAGTCTCATTTTTGTCTGCCTTTTGACTGTGGTATAAATCGTTTTGTTCCCCTTTAGATGGATTAGTGTATGGCTCGTTCAAATGTACTCAATTAAATATACACACACACGAATGCCTGTACAGTTATCCCTTTTTTATCACGGGGTCGCTTCCAAAACGTCCTGCAATACTGACTGAGTCATTCTGGGTGATTATTTTCAGAGTTAAGGCACAAAAAGTTGAGTTGCATCCATTCTTTTATCTCAGTGAGGCAGGCCTCCAAATTTCCACAGTTTGGTGTGACGGATTCCTCCATCGGAAGATATAGTCAAGTGTCATCAGCGTCGCAATTTAAACTGATGAACAGTCTTGAATGATCCTATATCACATTAAGTGGATACGGGTACCGGTTTGCTCGGCCACATGAAATAGATAGTACTGGTTTCAATGGATACCAAAGGCAGGACAAGCCTCCTTATCTGCACCTTCATCATCTGGTAGCCATCGCACTCTTCTGTACTGTATAATAATAATAATAATAATTTCCTTTGTATTGTCATTCTTTGTAACAATGTACACAAAACGAAATGTCGATACACCTGACCCGTTGTAGCGAGCCGATGCAGCCGCAGCCAACAGAGGGCGCCGCCATATTACCAATTAGGTATGAGTCGGCCGAGGCGCGAACCAGCGACCATCCAGTCCCTAAGCGGGCACACTACCATCTAGGCTACTGAGCTGGTATAAGTGGCGGAATGTCACTATTAAGAGTGTCTGAAATAATGTCTGCCCGGACGCACAGGGCGTGCATCTTTTACGTCGGGCGTGCAACTTCCAAAATGTCTCCGCCCGGGTGGCGAACAACTTTTTTTAAGAAAAAAAAAATGAAAAGATTTTTTTTTTTCAAATCAAACGTTTGCTTTATTCCTATTTCGAAATCTTCGTTTGGTTTGGAAATTTCGGAATTTCGGTTCGTTTAGCAATTTGCATACTCGGCAGATATCAGAAGACTGCATCAAATAACTTGGCGCTTCCAGGCTTTCCCGGGCGTTATAAGGTCGCGCATTTGCGTATCAATTTCCAAAGTAAACACACAGAGAACACAAGAAAAAATGATAAGTGGTTAGGAATCAAGCCAAAATCTCAGCCCCAGAAGAAAGATTTACATTAAAAGCATCATGGAAAGAGTTCACGTGGCTTGTAGCAGACGACCCAACGCAAACTTTGCATGAATGAAGATGAGTTAATGCAGGTACATACTGATGGCAGATGGAAAATAGCAATGTCATATCCATGCAATGAATGTTATAAGTAGATTTATAATAAACCTAATTTTGAAGAGTTTTTTTGTTCTATATTCTGATTATCAATCCTTAATACTTCGCAACAAAGGGTTTTTCGCGATTTGTCCTCTTATTGTGTTTCAAGTTGTGAAAAATGGGGCAGGCAACTTTATGGCTGGGCAGGCAACTTTTCAGACTTGTCTGCCCTAGTGTCCGGTAACTTTTTCTCACGAGTTTTAAACACTGCTATTAAGAAAATGTAGTTGAGTAAGGGTAACATTTTTACTTTACGTTCTTGCGAACGAGGTAAAAGTAACTTATTTTCAAAAGTAATTGTCACTAAGAAAATATAATTATTACATACCTCTGCTTCCTATGTGAAAAAAAACTGACTTTGAGAAAAGACTGTTAGCTGAGTAAATAGAAAATATAATGTATTTGGATTCCCAAAAATTAGCATTAACTGTCCCAAGCCCCCCCCCCCCGAAAAAAAAAAGTATGTGTAAAATTAAGCACATCTAACAATTGGTGTCAGAATCTGTGGTTTGCAGTCATAAAGAATGAATGAATGAATAAATGACTACGTGAACAACAAATTGACTTAGTGTTGAATTGACTGATTTCAACAAATATCTGTCAATCGTCAGTGTTATGTTAAAAAAACGTCTTCTTAACCCCCAGCCCTCTCACGGGGGCGATTAAAAAAAAATAATAATAATTTGGGAGGTATAGTTGCTTGATAAATCTTTGAGGGACAAATTTCATTAACAATAAAGAAAAAATAAGTTTAAATGTATTTGGCAGGGAGGAAATAGTATAAAAATACATAAAAATCCAAAGAAGATACACGTGCAGCTCTCATTGTGAGCGGTCATGTAGTGCTTAAACAGAGCAACACCACCATCTAGTGTTAGTTGTACTCGACAGAACAAAGAATAGGCAAGCCCACCCCTTTGTCTCTCTTTACTTCTCTATTATGGAAGCCCAGGACTGCCATAATAAAATTGATAAAATGAAAATTGAATTAATAAAGACAAACAATTTTCGACGAGCATTCAATTGATAAAAACGGCCTTTTGAAATGAAAAGCCTTTAGCAAAAAAAGTAAATAACATGTTATCATAATGAAATTTAACATACAGTAATTGCCATGGTTCTATATATTTAGAAAATCGTTTATCTTTTTAACAGATGGTGTTTTATTTCAAAACGACATTTTGCCAACTGCCCGAACACCATTTTGGCAAATGCTGTTTTGCCGAAGGAAGCCTTGTTTGCCACATGACGTTTTAACATTTTGTATTTTCCAGTCATACACTTTGCAAGACGACTTTTTTTGTCACTAAAGGGGTCTTTAGATTTTTCTTAAAATATTTATTTTTATCTGTACAACGAAAGGAAAATGAAGCGATTCGTTTTGACCTCCATTTATAAAACTAATGAAATGACATGAAATGATCTGCATTTATATAGCGCTTTTCAAGACAATGACTTCCCAAAGCGCTTTACAATGTGCTCCACATTTCCCAATAGTGGCCTTGCAGCCATGTAAGGCGCTAACCTGTTTATTGGGGGTATTAGATAGATCGATCGATCGATAGATAACTGATTTGTATTACCAATGAACTGTGATGATTAAAATTGAATGAATATTTAGATTTATATATTTGTCACCGATTTACAATTTCAACCCCAATAACACTAAATTTTGGGGACCCATAGATCTGTGTTGGGACCCATAGATTTTTGAGCATGCGAGTCCCCGGGACATATCACTTTTCAGAGGTAAAATTAACACTGTAATAATAATAATATGAATGTGGGTCGCATTTGATTTTGAAAATAAGCCCTTTATAATATGGCGGGTGTAATTTATCTAAACATTGGGGCATTATATTTTTTGGGGGGGAATGTCATGATTTTCTTGTCACATACCAAGCGTGTCTGTCATGTATCATGCATTGAGTGTGGACACAAAAGCCTACCCCCAGTCTTTTGGTTTTTATTTGGTTCAGAATAAACTGCATGTTGTTTTTAAATGTATAGTTGGGAGATACATTCAATGTTCACGTTACCCAAAGGGGAAAGAAATACAATAATAGCTGAACACAAGTTTCACCAGTGTCCAGAAAGCATACAACTTTAAATAATTTAAAAAAAAAAATCATGATGTGGCTGAGTCGTTAGCAAACAAAAATACATAATTTATTTATCTACAATATATCTGAGAAAGTAAATTTGCCTTTTGAGGAAACTGTCAGAAACAAAACAGACAGTAGACCCAAACGCTGTCGTTTCATACAAAGCTTTATTGAGGAATTGGGGAAGTCAGTCGTGGGGAAACAAACGCCAGCAATCCGGTGCTGGCTGGGCAGGAAAAGCAGGAAGCCCTCGAGATCGGAGCATGGTCGGAGGACGGAAACAAGTCGGGCAGCCCGGACGGGAGATCGGAGCGTGGTCAGAGGAAAAAATCAAGTCAGGTAGACGGACACAATCGAGAAGCCAGGGGCAGACGAGCGGGATAGAGGATAGGACCAGACAGACGGGAGCCAGAGTCAAAAACTGCTTGCCTTGCATGCGCGGAGGTTCGCTGATGGACTGACAGCTGGGGCCAAACGAGCGAGCACAGGTGAGGGCAATGGGCAAAACATGACAGAAACAACATTGAAAATATGAAAAATATTAATAATTGTGATGGCTTTACTACCAAAATATTTTTTTTTGGAAATGTAACTACCAAAGCTTAGCATGTAGAATATTGATACTGTATAAAAACATCAGACACTTTATCTTTAAGCGTATTTCTTTTTTCAACTGACAAGGCCCATAACGCGTTTACATTCTTACTACCGATTTACCTACCAATAATTTAACTATACTGATGTATTGTGTAAAGATCAAAACCCATATTGTCTAAAAGTAGTTATCGCTTTTTGCAGTTGTCTTGAATTTGAAAGAGTCTACACAAAATTTTATGTTCATAATTCCAGTTTAATAATACTTGAGTTGACTCAAGGAACAATAATTGTACCTATTTATACTGAGTTGAGCATCATTCAGATTTAAAAAAAACATGACAAACAACACTCACATGCATTCTATCTCTCTATCTATCCATCTACCTTGGTTACATCCCTCAAGAGGAGTGACCGACAGCAATACAAACGCATACAATAACAGAGAAAAAAAAAAGGGGAAAAAAATTGAAGAAAAACAACACACAAACATTTTTGGACCATGGCCAACCCAAACACCCAAACAAGTTAGGCACCTCGGCACCTAAGTTGGTCATGTTTTCGTCCCTCCGGATGAAACAGGACACAAGAAAGCGGCCATGTCACTCGGGTCAGGGTGACACAACACACTCTTCTGTTCAACAGCAGGGACTGACAGCTTTCACTGGTTTACCCCTGCCGCATCATACGGGTGCCTTGCCCATCCCTTAGAACGGGTCCAAATATCCCACTATCCTTTTACAACACACTCACATGCATAGTTTCAGCTATGTTTTAGGTCTGACAATAGTGTTATCAGACAAATTTCTTTGGTGTAATATTGTCAAAAAGTTGTCTTAAGACACCTGGGTATCAAGAGCAATAGCTCGATACTTCATTTACAAATTATTCAATTACATTTGTCATCAACTCCTGGTAAAAACAATGAACTCTTGAAGCTTGTAATTATAGGTTAATTGGCCGGTCCAAATTGTCCCTAGGTGTGAATGAGCGAGCGAATTGTCTGTCCCTGTGTGCCCTGCGACTGGCTGGCAACCAGTTCAGGGTGTCCCCTGCCCACTGCCCGAAGATGGCTGGGATGGGCTCCAGCACTCCCACGACCCTACTGAGGATAAACGGTGCAGATAATGGATGGATGATAGTTTATATATTTTTGCCTAGTATTCAACTCCATTTTGTAGTTTTTTACATGTTTTTGTACCACTAAGAGGCATTAAATATGACACATTGTCCCTTTAAAAAAATGCGAATTCATTCTTAAATGTTAACATTCTTTTTAAAAAAGATTCTTAAAGTTCAATCGATTTATTGTTTGCAGCTTGCAGTTGGCATGGAATCCCCTCTCTAAACCCCCATCCTCCGAGAATCAAAGGCTCCCTTTTGAGAGAGTCAACAAGGGGGCGGCTCCTGACGCCAAGGTTTTCAGCCTGCTCCGGATGTCACAACCGTGATCTTGCGCTCCTATTGGCTGCCGCCTGTTGACACGTCACAATCATGATTAGAATTGATGATCGCACGGTCTGATTTCATTGTCTAGCAACGGGGACTGTGGGAAAGAAATATGCTTGAATTCACAAGCTTCCTCTGAATTGGTCCAAGCGAGTAAGGACCTGATTTCACTTTTTCACTTCAGTTTGTTCACCAGCCAGCTTCTGTTGCTTTTCGTTCGTAGACAGGATCAGGCAAACGGCAGCGACAGGACTCGGGAAACGTGGTATTTAAAGGAAAAGTTTAGCTGCCGCTGTCCTTTTGGGGAAGCCTTGCTAATGCTAGCACGCGCCTGATGTTATAGACATGGCCGCTCGGGCCTGTGAGGTACGTTCAGAACCAAGGTGCCGCTTACCAAGACTGCTTTCGGTGGAGGCTCACTCCTCCTAGGTGGGAGGTTTATTACTCATTTCTAAGGCGGCGTTGCAAGTACTGATTTGTGTTACGTTGATCTATGCTGATTTTGACCATGCGCAGTGAAGCTTCCGAAAGAAAGCCGCTAGAGCCTTGACTCTTATTGGTTGCTCACCGAGTCCATGTGATATTTGTTTTGTTTACCATCGTGCTTGTACCCATCAAATGACAAGATTACCTTTCCATAGTTGTGTTTTATTTTTGTCCGAGAATATTCCCCCTGAAAACTAATGTCCAACTGTTGTCATGTGCACCGAAGCAGGATGCAGAGAAGCGAGATGGTGACAACTTAATATTCATGGATGCTTTGCTGTGAACTTCATAGTACTGTAGTCCCTTGCTCCTTTAGTAGCAGCATGGATTCATGGCCACAGAGGCGGGGGCTGCAAACCGTGAGTACAACAAAGGAACTGCATTGAAATTAATCGTCTTCATTGTCATTGATAACGAGGTAGTGTAACATTGTATGCAACGAGAGTAGACATTGCACTACAGGTGAACAAGTAAAAGACATTTAAGGGAAAAAATATATAAATGATAAATAGGATAAATAGGCAAAACTATTTACAATGTAGTGCTAGTGAGTGCCCTAAGTTAGAAGAATAGTATAATGAAATAATAATACGTCGTAACAATAGTGCAATGAAAAGTAGCGCAATAACATGTAGCAGCAACAAAAATTCTGCCCATCAGCGAATCCACTTTCAGAGGGTGCTCAGTTGGAACAACCTAAATGGATTGCTGCTGGTGTCCTTCTACAAAGCCACTGTGGAGAGCATTATGATTATGGCAGGGATGTGATTTTTCCGCTAATTCGCGGAATTCCGCTTTTTTTATCTCCAAAAATAAAATTTTAAAATTTCCGGTGTTTTAATTGGTAAAAAAAAACGATTTCGTCTCGACAGCATGCCATTTGAGTGTTTCCGTAACTGAAATGAAACGTACTTGCGATTGGTTGAAGTCTCGTGTTGACCAATAAACGCGCTTGTTATAGGAGTGTGCCATTGTTCATTTCTCACACGTTTTTGCCGGGTGTTTAAAGAAAGATGTCCGTGATCGAACGCAAAGATGCTCCGCGAGCTAAAGAAATTGATAAGATTGTAAAAAACAAGTTTCGATGGGACTGGTTGGAGAAGGAATTATCTACGAATGTTGGAAAGAAGACTGTGACGAATTTGTTCAATGACTTTATTCGGAAGATCGATCGTGCCGGGAAAGCACTTTGCATTTGGTGTCATGATACCATCGACTATGGTGGGAGAGGTTTCAAAGCTCTTGAAAGTCACGCAAAGAGCAAAAAACACGTGAAAGAACTCCAGTCAAGAACGACAAATTATTCCATCGCTGGAAGTTTCGGTGCCCAAACGAAAACTCCAAAACTTTACGGCCTCCATCCCTTATTGACATCACAATCGGAAGCGGTAATAAAGAGACGTGATCCACCCCAACAACCTGTACCAGTTGCTGATAGAGTCGTGAATTTTGAGGTAGGTGGTAAACTTTTCAAATTTATTTGACAGTTTTCCCATTTTTTTCGAAAATATTATAACGTAATAAAAATGGCCATAAATATTTAACAATTACAATAATAGATTTTCATGTGTACATTACACCAACACTTTACTGTAGGGCCTATACTTATTGTACTTTTTACTGCCCTGGTCCTACCTGGTCCAAAAGTTTCCTCCCCAGGGCCATCACCACCCTAAATAAGCGTCCAAAACCGTCAAAATACAGTAGATTTCGTGAGACTTATTCTGGATTTTTTGTTGCTGCTAAATGTTATTGTTGCTGGGCCTTACCTACCACAGCCCTAGTGTTGCCAGACCACGACAGTTCATCGCAGATGTGCACTTCTGTATATTTAGGAACCCTTTTACGTACTGTATCGTATTTTTATTTTAGAGCTTGTTTGTATGCTGTTATGTGTTGAAAATATTAATGGAAGAGTCCAAAGTTATTAAAGGATGTGTCCAGAATCCTGGACTTCAACCCGTTTTCACTTTTCTGTTTTCTGGCGATATGTTAATTTTGCAATGTTATGTCCGGTTCAAAATGCCTGAAAAGAAAAAAGTAAAAGTGAAATAATAAACAATATATACATCTTAAACCATAAAGTCAAAGATTCAGTTAGGGCTGTGACTTTGCTAGGGCACTTTGTGACATCTAGCTTTTATAGATGAACCTGCGATCAGTATTTACCATGGAACAGCAGATGATCCTGGAGCGTTACTACGATAATGGAATGACTAATCAAAGCAAGGCTTGCTTCCAGCTAATACTTCAGTGTGCTCAGGAAGCTAAACTTGACTTTAGTGTTGTCCGGGTAAGGATGATAAACAGAATTTTAAACTCTCTTTAATCTCTTGTTTTTGTGTTACTGGTGAAATTGTTCTTCTCCCTACAGACATGGGTTGGCAACAAAAGACGAAAACTTGCTTCTATGGGAGAGCTAAATGGAGGAAAGTCTCATGCAATGCCTAGTCCTGGACTTTGTGGAGGACTTCTGTCCAGTCACAATCATGGGCTAGCTACATTATCATCAATCCCAGCTGAAATTGCTGCTGTTCAGAATATTCATAATCGTGTTCACCTTCTCCCTGCATCATCGTCTCCGCCGTCTCGTCTCACTGTTGGCAGCAACAATAATAATAATAATGACGTCATTCACAACACCATTTACTCCCAGAACTCCAACAATCGCCCCCAGCCAAAAGAGTCTGAGCGATCAACACTCCCTCCCTGCTCCTTAAGCAGCCATGCTGAGCAAAGCAGGACCATTTCGAACTCTGTGTCTTTTCACACCAAACTTGTGCCACGCACTGAGAATCTGCCATCCCTTACGTCTGCCTGTGCATCTCTGGTCTACAGTGCTGGAAATGACATAAAAACTATTTTGTCCCTCAGGGATGTAGGATTAACTGCAGGAGTAGGAAGCCAACCTCCCAACTGCGCTCGACCGTTTCGTACTGCACAGTCACAGCCGTTGTCCTCTTCCCTCCGGTCTCCAGCTCAGCTTCAGCCCAGATCTGAAAACAAACCGCAACCACGGCCCCCTGCTCCACAGAAGAACCATCTAACATTACCACCCCAAAACTCTAGTTCTACCTCAGTGCAGACAACTTGTAACCAGCAGACATTCACATCAGCTGAAAAAGGGGAGGGAAGCAGAAGTACATCAGGGCTAGGTGCCACCTTAAAAACACAGGAAATCAAAAGCCCAGTTTCATGCACTATGGATAGCAGTCATAACTTTTCCATCGCTATGGAAACTGCTGATGAAGAAGATGAGTGGCAAAGGGAAGAAGAACTGGCTACTATGGCTGCTCAGGATAGCATCCGTCAAGAGAAGACAACATCTTTGGGAAAAGGGAGCCACTCACTGAGGACTATCCAACCCCAAAATCTGTTACCGAATAGTAACTCAACTCATCAGGGCAGCTACTCCGTCCCACAAACCTCATTTTCTAGGAATGAACACTCACAGGTAGAAGGCTTTATGACCTCATAAACATGACTAAATTTGATGCCAGAATCTGACCTTTTTCTTTCTCTTTCTTTTCAGACATCAGTCAGTGATTACGCTTGTGTTATCAGTAACTCCAGGAAAAGAACCGTGAGTTTTATTGTGTAAAGAGTGCAACATAATCATAAATATGGACAAAAACTTCTCAAATAGTGGCCGTAATTGATATTCAATTCATATTGTTTGATAGTCTTCCAAAATAACATTTGACAGGAAAATATTTGTTCCCTAGTTTTGAGATTTACATTAAGTGAAGAAAAATTATCTACAGAAAGAGTGTCAATATTTCAATATTTCAATATTTGCGCTTTTGAAATGTAGCCCGGATATCCTTGATTATTATCCTTTTTCATTTTTTTTTTCTTCTTGGGGTCAATACAGACGCTTCCCTACCTCCGCCCATTCGACTTACGTAAAACGGTAGGGACGGAAAAAAAATTCGGGATGTCGAAAAAATATCCGGCCATTGCTGTAAGTTAGATTTTGTATTGTGTGCACCTTTTTCCGAGTAAAGGACATTCCTGTAGTGCTTTTTTTCCGCCGCTACCGGCGTGTTGTGGCGCTGTGAGAGGTCACCCAGCATCCACCCCAAAGAATAAATCCGGCTTCTACTTCCTAGTTAGCGTGTAAACATACGTTACCACGTGTACGGTATCTCTAGTTGCTAATAACTTTGACGTTTTTATGTTTAGTATCTCATGCATCCATTCAATATGGTAGGCGTAAAGTGTAGAGGAGAGGCGAGTAATTTCTTTTGAAAGAAAAGTGGAATAATAAAGCGTTATGCAGTTGAGAATGGTCGAAACGCATTTTTTCTGCCACGTTTTACCGCGTAGGAGGACCTCTTGAAGCCCATCTTCCAAAAGTAAGTTAAACTCAACTTTATCTTTATAGAGCATATTGTTTTATGAAATGTTTTTTTTTAGAACAAAACAATGCAGATTACTTATACAAGCCTTAAACATTCTGCTGGCAACGTCGGTAGTCGAATATTTATTTGGGAAATTCCTGCCACATTTCTCACAATTACCCAAAAAGTAAACTGAACACGGTTTAATTGACATCAAGTGTCTCTTTGTCAATCCGTTTGGCTCAGTCTTCAACAAATTTGAAAAAGATGCAGTGTCGATGTTTCAAGAAGTAGTGTGATGATTTTACAGACTGTTTTTACTCACCTGCCCCAAAACAGCCAAGATGGTTTCACACTAGATTTCCCTATTTTGTGTTTTGTATTGTCTGTTTTTAACAAAATGGTGCTCCTTTTGTGTTTTTAGTTGCAGGATCGTACCCAATTCAGCTACGCAGATATCATTCAACTGAAACGCTACTGGGACCAGGGCATGACCAGCCTGGGCCTGTTGTGCAGAGAAAAGATAAATGCTGCAGCAAACCAGCTCAACGTAGAAACAGAAATAGTTAAGGTAAAGCCTCATCTTTAAAATTGAATATGTTAGCCTACACTATGGTTTTATTTTTATTATTTTTATCATACTGGTAAATCACTTTTAGAGGTAGGAGTTTCTGATATTATTGTACTAAAGTTGTAATTTACACTATTTTTGAAAAGTTACTATTGGGATAAATCAAGGGAGTTGCCTCGGGTTAGAGCTTTTAGGTTTCACTCTCAATTATTGTTAAAGACTTGAATGGTAAATGAACTGCATTTATTTAGCGCTTTACCAGTCACTGGGGACCTCCAAGGCGCTTTACGATACACTTCACACTTTACTCATTCACACACACACACACGTTAAAACAAGGAGTCAGCCATGCAAGTCGCTTACCTGCATATTGACCTTAGTGTCATGCCCAAGGACACTTCGACAAAAAACTTTGAGGAGCCAGGAATCGAACCTGCTACATCTTTGTTCCCAAGACGACTGCTCTGGCTGCTGAGCTACTGCCACAAAAATTAACATAAAAACATCACATTTTAGTATGGGTTGGAATAGCTAATTGCTGTATTGAGATTTTACTAAGTTTGTAATGTCTTAAAGCACGACTGGCACTCGTGACGACAACAATAACCTAAACCTAACCTAAGTTACACCTAAGTGGAAGTCAACCAAAAGGATTCCTAACTTAAGTAAATGGGCCAACAATAGTCTATCGATGGGATTTTGAGTAATATTGTGTTTGTAGAAAATGAGTTGGATATAGATGCGTACTAATACGATTTATTGTATTGTGGCCGATACCAGCCTTCAAGGTATTGGTAATGGCGATGGTAACCCGGCGTAGGCTGCCGAGATTAGCCATTTAATTATCAATAACCTGAAATTGAAGGAATGGTACATTTCCATTAATTAAAATGGATTCTTTTTTTTTTCCCGTCGTTTATCATCACTAGTGTCTCAGGGGTGCTGGAGCCTATCCCTGCTGTTTTGTGCAGTGGGCAGGGCACACACTGAACTGGATGCCAGCCAATTGCAGGGCATGAATAAAATCAATATTTATAAAATTTTGTTGTGATTTAAAGGTATTTCTTTCAAAATGTATCTTTCTGAAAGGGGAAAGGAATTTTACCAATTGTATCTTGCATGGTATCAACATAAATGACTACTTGAGTGGATATTGCTCAAATTCTAATAACACAAAATGCAGTGATTAGACTAATATGGGTAAATACAACATAATTATTGTAAGGTAAATTTTAGGTTGACTTTCACTTGGATTTTCAAGAAAACGTTATGTCTTGTAAAAGGGGAAAAAAAAACAATAGAAACGTGTATTCCTGTATATACCCAATTGTCTGTTCCCGTGTTATAACCACCACTGGCAGCATGGACAACATCAAGCCAGTACTGTATCAAATTTCCTCCCATACCTTATAATTTCACAGTACACTGTGTTAATTGCAGTCTTTAATCGAGCTGTCATTACTCATCAATATTTTCTGCTAGGGATGATGCCTAAATTTTGCCTTTAGCAGATACCTACAGGAAAAAAAAGTGAGGCCATTAGCAGAGTGTGGAGTTTGTAGTATCTCTCCTACCAAAAGGGCAGAATCAGGTTTTGTTGCAAATTAAAATTTCTTTTATTATTATTATTATTATTTTAATTAGGCTGAATGATTGAATCAGCCATTTTGAGATTAGTCTGATTCTCGAGGACACTGAACATAAACGCCACCTATTGGTCATAGGCGTTCAATCTTGAGGACGTGGTCTTGAAGCATTTTATTTGTGGTTAAAAATTGAAATCCGGCGAACAGCATGATTTTGTGAGATGTATTTAACATCTAATGTTTAAAGTGGAAGAAGAACTGCAGCATTCTCATCTTTTTACCCCATTTTTGACTCATAGCACTGGACTTTGTTTTTTCTTTATTGTCAGACTTGGATCAGCAACAGAAGACGAAAATATCGTCTCATGGGTATTGAAATACCCACACCTAAATGGGGGCCTGCTGTACTCACCAACACTAGTTCCCCCAGAGATTCTCCCGTGACATTTAGCCCGGACGAAGATCGACTCAGAACGCCTGAACTCGGAGATGACATCAATGGAGGGCAACTCTCTGAAGGTGAGGCCTCAGATATATTACTGACATCAGTGTACCTTTCTTGTTTGAACCGTGGAAGTCTTTTAATGCTGAGCTCTCCTTCAGATGGCACCATTGACTCTCACCAAAGAGACCAAAACCGAATTAATATGACTGGTGCTTCCCCGTTGGAGAATGATGTGGTACTTTATTTTATCTCATTCTATGATTTGGTCAAGGAGCATTTTGATTCTTTACAAAAACTGAAATACATTATATAGCTTTATAAGTCATTTCAACTTTGTTATGTTTAGTAAGTCAGTTTCACTTTTTCAATGTTTATTTCATTGATAAGAAAGGATCATTTTTACTGCGACATTCATACATTTTATTTGTTTTTGTTTTCCATCCTGTGGATTAGCAAGGTATTGTAAGATATGTTAACCCTAACCAAATGATGCACACTTTTTGCATTATCCAGGCCTGCACACGTAGGTCAATGGATGCCAGCAGATAAAATTGTGGACACACCTTTCTGTTAAAGCAAAGGAAATTAGTTGTTACACTAGCAAAAAAACTGAAAGTGAAAAAATAAATAATTAATAAAATTGTAGTGAAAATCAAACAACAAAAAAAGGCCATTTGAATTTTCAAATGCGGTTCAACATGAATGATTGATAATTAAACCACAAAGACATGTTAAACTTAAATGTTTGCTTTAATCAATATCACGTCTTTGTCTTAGTCACTTTGGTCAAATTTGAATTATTTCTGTGACTTTTGGATTTTTCAGTTAAGAGAGTTTAATTATAATTTCTCAATTAAAGTAAAAATTAGCTAAAGTCAAATGGCATTTCATGCCCTATATCCAACCCTGTTTCATTTTTTAGTGTTATTCTTTTCAGCCACAGAGAAAAAAATCCAAAATTAGCATTTGAGGCGTTAATAAAGCTAAATTTAATTTTTTATCAATTAAATGATTGGTGTATAAATATCCAACAATGTTAATGGCATGACTGAAATGGTTTTATTTTATTTTTAGAAAGTGGAAGTGATCATTGAAGGGGAACATGACGATGACGGTGAAATAAGGCCGTTGGATCTAGAACAAATGCAAAGTTTACTTGAATTTAAGGTGGGAAGCCATATTGAGACATAACACATTGACTTGTGATTCTATCCAACGGATTGTGTTTTGCTATCCGACAAAGTTAAACTGAATTATTTTGTGTTTAAAACCTTTAGCATGAAGAGGTGCAGTTCTTGCAAAATGAGCTAGAGAACCAAAAGCAAAATTATTTGGACCTTGCAAGCTTCACAAAGAGACTGATTCACGCTGTAACAAATAAAGACTTTGAAAAACAGCAGGTACGTACATTCAGCAAGATCACATTTCTGCATGAACCTGTCAATTGATTTCTTTATCAACAACTCGTTCTATATTCAGGAACTTATTGCCAGTCTACCTCAGCCTTTAGGCCAGTTGTGGGACATCACCAAGGAAAGAGGAACTCTTCCAGATGTTGTGTCCGAAGACAAGTCCTCCAGTTACCACATCACAATAAAAAGTGGTGCTGAGCATCCAAAGGATCTTGGCGACAAAGGCTCCCCGTTGATGAACATTAAAGACAATCATGGCAAAATTACTGAGCCCTCGCAGGAGCAAGCAGTTCAAGGAAATGCATAGCTCCCTTATATCATTATGAACCTAAAGTCCACACAATGTTTCCTGATGCCAGTTACTGTAAATTCCAGACTCCAAACCTCTACTTTTTTATACGTTTTAAACACTGCTGATTTAAATATGGTTCATCTTCTTTTATTATCTTTCTTTAATTTATTTTAAATTTTTGCGAAATAGATTGTTGCAAGGGGCAGCATAGCAGTGCAGTGGTTAGCGCGTGTGCAGCGCAGTGGTTAGCCCGTGTGCAGCGCAGTCCTGAGGTCATGAGATCGAACCTTCCTGTGTGGAGTTTGCATGTTCTCCCTGTGCTTGCGTGGGTTTCCTCCGGGCACCCCCGTTTCCTCCCACATTCCAAAAACATGCATGTCAGGTTAATTGGCCGGCCCAAATTGTCCCTAGGTGTGAATGAGCGAGTGAGTGTTCTGTCTCTGTGTGCACTGCGACTGGCTTGCAACCAGTTCAGGGTGTCCGCTGCCCAAAGATAGCTGTGATGGGCTCCAGCACCCCCGAACTCTACTAAGGTTAAGCCGTGCAGATAAATGAAATGGAATAATGGATTGTTGCAAAGTTGTCTTCAGTGGCTTTAAAGGCGTGGACCCGGCGGGTAGGAGCTGGCTTACAACTGGTGTGAACCAGGGCAAAAAGACTGTTTAATTAAAGTAATGCATCGCGAGGGTGGGGAGCGGGTGATGACGCGATGTGATTTTTGCCAAGTGTCTTGAATGTCAAAGTGAAAAAATCCAATAAAGCGCCGGTTAACAGCAGGAGTAACAGTGACACTCTTTGTTAGCCAAATGTCTCATCCTCTAATTCGTGATGTGCATCAATGGATAAACAAGATATCCGTCTGCTGGTGAAATACCACTACGCTTATTTTTTTTTCCACCTAGGCAGGGAGGCAGGAGGGTGAGCCTCACGTGGGGTTTGTGTTCTGATTCCAAGCATTGCGGCATTATATCTTCCGGTACAAACATAAGGAGTATTTTAGTGTAGCCGCGTTATTTTTTTTCAACCGAAAGAAATACTCCTAAATGGGTTCATTTTTAAAAGTTGTTTAATCCTGTGGTTTAAAATCCGGTGTGGCTCGTACAAAATGTTCAATTAGCTGATGCAATCTTCTGGTTTAAATCACCATTGCAACCTCTGTCAAGTTGTTTGTGTGGCGCATGCAAGTGCAGGCATTTTCTAGACGCCCCCAAATAAAATTTTATTTTTTCATTCTATGGGGCTTTGGGTTGGCTTTTGGACTGTACTTGAAACAGTCTTTTGCTCACCTTTGCCATTTTCATGCTACACTAACACAAAACTGCAAGCAAAAGCATGAAACCACTCTCCCAACATTCACCCTTCTTTCCTCCAGCCTAATGTGTTCTGTGGCTGAAACACCTTTGGTAAGCTTAAGAAAGTGTAAAAGAAAAGCAGATACGTGCAGTGGAAAATATATAAAGGCTCTTTGAACTTAGTTGTGCATTGTTCAAGGGATAGTGTATAATAATTATTGCCTAGTAGCTGTACAAACTTCCCGTCAGTAAAAAAAAAGAGTAGAATTCTAGGCGAAAATGCATGAACTCTCAAACCAATGTTAATTTTTTAATAGAAAAAATAATAGGTAAAGAAATTTCTATTTCTTTTATTGTGGAATTCCTACCTAGGAGTCGCCGCAATGGTTGTAAAACACTTTACTGCTGCGCTCTGCTCCATAGCACCTGTTTCCATTTGCATTTGACTACCCAGTGCCACCAAGTAGTCAAATATAACACAATGGGGCTTTAACACATTTTCAATAAAGTATTCTACTTTCATCTTTTTAAAGACATCTTAAACGACGCATCCCACCTTTAAATTTGTGCATGTGGCTTTCAATCAAGTGTGCTTTGTAGTCCGGAATTTAAATGAGCTAGTTCATCGTAAACACATGCTTTGTGTTCACTGTCCTGTGCCTGTTAAGTGAAGGTTAGACCAGTCAATATGTTTATTGCACATCATTTGCCTTGTTCAGGTCAAATTTTGAGAAAAGATTAAAAAAACTTCCAGCTGGCTTTTGACTGCTCCCTATTTACACATAGAAAAAAACGGTAATATATGTGGCCAAGAGGTTTTTTTTTTACATCAGTCGTAAGCGGACGTATATTTTGCCTTTGATTGTTGGTGGGAGAAAAAACCGCTGGAGTTAAAGTGGATGAGCTTTAAGCCTCTTATTTCCGCCAGGACAAGAGATGCTCAGGCTTCAACGTTTAGATTTCACTCCATAGGATCAACAACCTGAAGTGATGTCAACAAAAGCTCTGATGTAACGCGTTCATTTAGGCTATAAGAGTCCATATTTAAATACCCTGTTAGCAAATCCACCAGCGCCGTCGACTGGGTGCTTTGCGGTGGGTCGGGGAAATCCTTAACTGAATTGCGTCACAAATACGTCAATAAACTCATTCACTGACCACTTGCCACAGTAGCAGCCATGGAGGGGTAACGCAGTCTCTGCAGAGCGCATGGTCTCATCATCGACACTAAATACCCACGCTTTACATCCAAATCCTACCCTGATAGCGCCCCACGTTTCTCCACACACCCGGACGACAGTGGGGAAACATGCACTTTGGAGCGGGGGTCTAGGCGGAATACGATGCCTTAGATTTGGAGAGGACTCCTGGCTCAACATGGAGATAACCAACGCTAGTAATGAGGTGGGTTTGCGTGTTTCTACATGCTTGAAATTATTTAAGCTTTGTCGCTGAGTTGCGGTCGCCTGACCTGGTTAAAGGTTAGGTTCATTCCGCGTCACGAACCGCATCGCGATGCATGCTAGCACGCTAGCTAATGCTAACAGCTGCTTGAATGTTTATTTTTGTTGCAGCTCTCTCAAAATTGTCCACCTAGTGTACTAAAAGGTATTACTCTGATTCAATGCCAAAAATGTTGTGTTGCGACGTGCCATTTCGTTGTCATTTATACTTGTCAAGAGGAGTTGCTTCTTTTTTACTAGCTTAGCCCATGTAGCATTAGCGCATGTAGTTCTTGTACAAAGTGACAGCTTTTTGCCAGTAACTCGTATCGCTTCTAATAGCAACAAAACAGACCTAGGTCAGTTTTCATACGTTTAAAAGTTCTCGAGGTTAATGCACTTCCGACTGCAAGATTGTCTGCAACGGGAAAGACTGATGTTACTGCATTCCAACTTCCCGGTGTTAACGTTCTTAATATTCCACAGCATCCTTAAGGTATAATGCTCTTTTGTTAACATTATTAGTGAAGTAGGTATCATTACAACCTTTTGGGCACTCCTTCAAACGGTTCTAAGCTTCCTTAGAGACTAGGCTGCAGTGCAATTGGATAAAAAGAAGTTCAGATGTGTGCAATTAACCAGCACCACCATTTCATTATATGATGCTCAACTTGACATGCAGCTTCCTCCTGTAACACATTTGCTACATATTTGATTATAAAGACAAATGAAGTATCGCCTTACAAACATAGCCACTTAAAATGCAAAAGTATTTGTGACGTTTGTCTTAATTTTAAATTCGGGTAAATCGTCTTTTAAAACATAATATTTTAAAGTCATCCAGCCAAAGCTGAGTTGCTTTACATTTGTTTGCAGAGCAGCTATTGAGTAGGCAACAAATCTGCAATATTTTCCTAAGTTTACCCAGGGTTTTGGGTTCTATTTTCTGTCCTTTACTTTAATCCTTATCATGTGGGTTACGTTCCAAAAGAACCAGGGATGGACCAAATCCACTGATTGATTTACTTACAATTAGTTTGCCCCTAATGGTTTAGGATCTTGTATCAGTGTTGTCACACCGCTGACTGTCAATACTGCTCTTCTGTCAAGTGGAATGACGATTTACACCGAAAAGCAACGGTGACCAGACGATGAAGGTACTGTATCTGAGTCAAATCAGGAGGCTATGCCTGCTACTAGTTACCATGGAAATGTGTAACTAGTCTATGCCTGCTAATTGTGGCGGGAGCAAACTACCCAAAAAAACAGCCTGGAGTGGGATTGTCATCACCATGCGGAGCTTGCCTAAGACTCATAATAGGAAGTTGTGCCCCAATGATCCTGGCGGCTAAGGGATCCGTGAATTGTGAACCAATGCAATCAAACACTCAAACACAGAACAACCCTTTTTACAGACTCAAACATTTGTCTAACAAACTAAAGTACTGTATACATGTGTTTAATATGTTTATTTTAAATCTACCACTGTATAGTAAAATATTTATAAGCAGGGATACTGTTTAGCCAATCAGACTGCAGAACACCAAATACATGAAGTTGAAAAACAGTGAAAAGTAAATTACCTACTTCCGTGTCCTAACCTCCTAGTTGAGCATAATGAATGTATTAAGTCTTGGTGTGTCTGTTTTGATTGGCATTTCAAGTCTTATACAAATGTCATTGATCTAATGCACTCGACGTGTATTGTCAGCTGACAAAAGCAGCGAGGTAAATATTTAGATTAGCCATAAAACTGAAGTATCCTCTTTCCTCACTTCGCATCAAGTTTTGATATTTCAACAAAGACATGTTAAGGAGAGATAGTATGATCACTTACATGTTTGAAAACGACAGAAAAAGGCCCGCGATGCTACAAGTGTAGGCTGCGCTCTTGTTACGAGCTGTGATAAGACACAGCAGATGCGGGGGGTGCATGTGTGACTTTCACTCTGGCCAGCATGTAACACATCACACTGCACAGATGCTCTGAAGTTTGTATATCTTTTGCAATGATGTATAGTTAATCTCACATATGAAGGGCTTATGCTCCTAGGGCTTTCTGGAGTTCAGTCCTATTGGAAAGTGATTTGTCGTCCTCTTTTTTGTGGATGTGAGTGTAATGTCAGTAGCTCCACCCACTGAGTGGGCTTGCGTAGTGTTATGACTCATCCCTTCTCTTCAGAGGCTTGGTGGAATTCAACACACACAAACACACTAGATTGAATACGACATTCAGTAAGCTTCACTTACAAATCCCTGCAGCACTGGACTATATTTTTGTAAATGTGTTTGTTTTGTGGATTTTGTTGTCTGTTTGGTTATTAGCATTGCTTTACTTTTTATTTGCATAAAATTAACAAAACGCTGTTCTTTTGTTGTCATAAATAAATAACCTAATGTCACAACCAAGTATTAGAGTAACATCATAATAAAGAAGCTTTGTATTCTAAAGGCTTTACCAGGGCCTTTTAGACATGGTATGAATGCTCTAGTCTGGAATTATAGAATGTTAATAACAAAGGATGCTATGCACTGCAGTAAAGTACGTGCGCTTTGAATTCAATACCATTTATCAGCAAACAGAATGACATGTCGCTGAAAGTGCTCTGTTATTCCATGTGACTCATCACTTTCATCTGTTGATTTGATCATCATTAATGTGGGTGTGCAAAAGCTGCAGCCCTGTTCAGTTGAAAGCTTGCATGCGCAGGCTTTTCTTTAGATTTGTCGTTTCCGACTACAATGATGTAATTTGTTTTTGTGGCTGCAGGTCAATGGACATCAGATCATGGAAGAGCCCATGGAGGAGGGAGAATGTTACACGCACTGTGTAAGTAAGGTCAGGGGGCCTCATTGCATGTAGATTGACATAAATTGCGCTCTTGTTTATTTGTTCATGTGTGTAGGATGAGGGGACATACAAGGAGATTCCCATCACTCACCACGTAAAAGAAGGATGCGAGAAAGCGGATCCATCACAGTTTGAACTCCTCAAGGTGCTGGGTCAGGGCTCTTTTGGCAAGGTAAGAATGCACTACATCAATTTGATTTCTCTCTGTATTGCGCTAAATTGTTTTTCTCCTACCAGGTCTTTTTGGTCAGAAAAATTGTCGGTCCAGATGCAAGCCAATTATATGCAATGAAAGTTCTAAAAAAGGCATCATTGAAAGGTAAGGGACTAGTTAAGCATGCCCAGCACAATGTTGTCATCAGTGTTAAGTTGATTGTTAATTCTATTATTGCACGCTCTGGGTTTTTTCAGTCAGGGACAGAGTTCGCACCAAGATGGAGAGAGACATCTTAGTGGAGGTTAATCATCCCTTCATAGTGAAATTGCACTACGGTAAGAAAACTGATACCAATGTATCTTTAGTTACACACATCACAGAGCATGAACAGCGCACTATATCATACCTTCAACGCTGGGTTCGGGTATATGTATGATGAGTTTAATTTGCAAGGACTTTCCATGTGATATTGATCTAAACTATCTAAAACATTGGTGGTCTTCTGCAGAGCAAATTCTATTTAGTTTCTAAAATTATCTCAATTTATTTGTTATTACCTGGCCATGATTTAAAAGAAATCTCAAAACAGAACAAAATAAAGCAACATTCATCCATCCATCCATTGTCTTCCGCTTATCCGAGGTCGAGTCGCGGGGGCAGCAGCGTTAAAAGGAAAGCCCAGACGTCCCTATCCCCAGCCACCTCCTCCAGCTCATCCGACGGGACCCCGAGGCGTTCCCAAGCCAGCCGAGAGACAGAGTCTCTCCAACGTGTCCTGGGTCGCCCCCGGGGCCTCCTGCCGGTGGGACATGCCCGGAACACCTCCCCAGGGAGGCGTCCAGGAGGCATCCTTATTAGATGCCCGAGCCACCTCAACTGGCTCCTCTCAACGCGGAGGAGCAGTGGCTCTACACAGAGTCCCTCCCGAGTGACTGAGCTTCTCACCTTATCTCTAAGGGAGAATCCAGCCACCCTGCGGAGGAAACTCATTTCGGCCACTTGTATCCGGGATCATGTTCTTTCGGTCATGACCCAAAGTTCATGACCAGAGGTGAGGGTAGGAACGTAGATCGACCGGTAGATCGAGAGATTTGCCTTTTGGCTCAGCTCCCTCTTCACCACGACGGACCGGTACAGAGTCAGAATGACGGCAGACGCTGCACCGACCCGTCTGTCGATCTCCCGTTCCATCCTACCCTCACTCGTTAACAAGACCCCAAGATACTTGAACTCCTCCACTTGGGGCAAGACCTCCTCCCCGACCCGGAGGGAGCATACCACCCTTTTCCGACTGAGAACCATGGCCTCGAACTTGGAGGTGCTGATTCTCATCCCGGCCGCTTCACACTCTGCTGCGAATCGCTCCAGCGAGAGCTGAAGTTCACGGCCTGAGGAAGCCAACAGCACCACGTCATCTGCAAAAAGCAGTGACGCAATGTCGAGGCCCCCAAACCGGACTCCATCCCCGCCAAGGCTGCCCCTAGATATTCTGTCCATAAAAGTTATGAACAGAATCTGTGACAAAGGGCAGCCCTGGCGGAGCCCAACCCTCACCAGGAACGAATCCGACTTACTGCCAGCAATGCGGACCAGACTCTGGCAACGGGCATACAGGGACCGCACAGCCCGGATAAGACTGTGCGGTACCCCATACTCCCGAAGCAGCCCCCACAGGGCCTCCCGAGGAACACGGTCGAATGCCTTCTCCAAGTCCACAAAACACATGTAGACCGGACAGGCAAACTCCCATGCACCCTCAAAGACCCTGCAGAGTGTATAGAGCTGGTCCAGTGTTCCATGGCCAGGGCGAAAACCACATTGTTCCTCCTGAATCCGAGATTCGACTTCCTGGCGGAACCTCCTCTCCAGTACCCCTGAATAGACCTTACTAGGGAGGCTGAGAAGTGTGATTCCCCTGTAGTTGGAACACACTCTCCGGTCCCCCTTCTTAAAGACGGGAACCACCACCCCAGTCTGCCAGTCCAGAGGCACTGTCCCTGATGTCCACGTGATGTTGCAGAGGCGTGTCAACCATGACATGCCCACAACATCCAGAGCCCTAATGAACTCTGGGCGGATCTCATCGACCCCCGGGGCCCTGTGACCACCAATGGGTCTGAGGGTTGCCGCCGCGGCAGGCACCGACTACCTTACGGCCACATCTCCGATCAGCCGCTTCGACAATGGAGGCACGGAACATGGTCCACTCGGACTCAATGTCCCCCGCCTCCCTCAGGACATGGGCAAAGTTCTGCCGGAGGTGTGAATTGAAACTTCTTCTGACAGGAGATTCTGCCAGCCGTTCCCAACAGACCCTCACAATACGTTTGGGTCTGCCGGGTCGGGCCGGCATCTTCCCCCACCATCGAAGCCAACTCACCACCAGGTGGTGATCAGTCGACAGCTCCGGCCCCTCTTCACCCGAGTGTCCAGAACATGCGGCTGCAGGTCTGACGAAACGACAACAAAGTCGATCATCGAACTACGGCCTAGGGTGTCCTGGTGCCAAGTGCACATATGGACACCCTTATGTCTGAACATGGTGTTCATTATGGACAAACCATGACGGGCACAGAAGCCCAATAACGAAACACCACTCGGGTTCAGGTCAGGGGGGGCGTTCTTCCAACGCACGCCCCTCCAGGTCTCACTGTCATTGCCCACGTGAGCGTTGAAGTCTCTCAGCAGTATGAGGGAGTCCCCAGGGGGCGCGCTCTCAAGCACACCCTCTAAGGCAGGGGTCTCAAACTCAATTGACCTAGGGGCCGCTGGAGGCAGATCCTGGATGAGGCTGGTCCGCATCAAGATTTCCACAAGAAAAGCGCTGATAAAACATTCCAATGTTCTCAAATACCTCTATTTTTAACACAAAATAATAATTAAATAAATAAATGAAAATGATCATACAGCAGATATAGACGATTATTTAACCTTAAACTTTCTGAACATGAATATAACATTAAACCTGAACTGTTCTAAACAAGGCTTCTCTTGCCTATTTCTTGCTGCTAGAGACCTGGCAGCGCTTCTTCTCGCATAGCCAAGCCACATTTGGCTTGGGGGAGGAAGCAGTGGAGACCCTTAGTAGGGCTTGAAGGTGCTCGTCAGTAAGTCTGGACCTGTACTTGGACTTATTGAAGTTCAAGGTGGAGAAGAGCTTCTCACACAAGTATGTGCTTCCAAAAAGGCACATGGTCCGCTTGAACACTCGGCAAAGTTCAGGGAAGCTGGGTGTCAACTCTCTCAAAAATTGCCCAAGCTTGTCTGCTTCTCCACTCACCTCTCTGAACCTTGCTTTGAGTGCAGAGTTGCACTGAAGTCAATGAGCTCTATTTGAAGCACAGGAGGGGCATCTTGCACATCAAAGGAGAAGGGGTCCGCAAAAATTTGGCTCTGTGCGTCTTCAAGTCCGCAAATCTGTGATCAAATTCCCTCTGTAACTTCAAAATGGCCCCAACATACTTCTCAGTACTGAATAATGTGCTTGCATCCACGAGTGCCTTGCATGCTGGGAAATGGCAAAGGTTTGTCTGAGAGAGCTCGGCTTTCCACAACACAAGTTTTGTGCAGTATGCTCTCACATTGTCATAGGTAGCACTGACAAGTTGCCCCTGGCCTTGTAGCTTCTTGTTCAGTACATTAAGCTCATGTGTGATATCAACAAGAAAAGCTAAGTCCATGAGCCATTTGGAATCACTTAGCACAGGAACAGCCCTTCCTTCTTCATGAAGTCTTTCACTTCTGCTCTCAACACAAAAAATCTCTTCAGTACGTTTGCCCTGCTGAGCCAACGTACCTCGGTGAAGTAGAGCACATCCCCATATTCTGACTCCATATCCTCTTAAAAAGCACGGAACATTCTGTGCTTTAAGCCCCTGGATCTGATTTGGTTGATGCATTTCACTACGACAGGTATCACATTGTCAAACTTGAGGCATCTGCTACAAAGGGCCTGCTGATGGATAATGCAGTGCAGAGCTATGGCCTCCTCCACACCCTCCTCTTCCAGTTTTTTTTTTAACAAGTGCTACCAGTCCATTCTTCCTCCCTGTCATTGATGGGGCTCCATCGGTTGTTATTCCCACAAAACTCTTCCATGGCAAACCGGCATTCTCAAAAGCATGACATAGCTGGTGAAATATTTCTTGAGCGGTGTTCTGGCCATGCATTGGAATTACTGTGAGCAGTTCCTCTATGACTTCAAAATTGTCATCAACACCACAGACATATATTGCGAGCTGGGCAGTGTCTGTGATGTCTGTGGTCTCATCAAGAGCCACTGAATATACACTGAAACATTTTGCTTTCTCATGCAGTTGATCATAAATGTCACTTGACAGGTCAGAAATGCGCTCTGCCACGGTGTTGGCAGAAAGGCTGATTTTTTTTAAACTGCCCTTTCTTTTCTGGACCGACAATATGTGCAGCCTGTATTAAGCACTTTTTGACAAATTCACCTTCTGTGAATGGCTTTCCTGCTCTAGCAATCATCTCACTAACTACGTAGCTAGCTTCAACTGCTGCATCATTCTCTTTGGTTGCTTTCTTAAAGAAATGTTGTTGCCTCATTAGACATGTTTTAAGACTAGCAGCCTGGTTGACTTTCCCATCTTCCTGGTATTTTTCGTACTCCTCAGCATGTCTAGTTGTATAATGACGTCTCAAATTGTATTCCTTGTGCACGGCAACTTTTTCAGTGAAAATAAGACATGTTGGGGCGCCCCTTTGCTCAACAAAGAAATATTGCACTTCCCACTTTTCCTGAAATTGTCTGTGCTCATCACCGACCTTTCTCTTCACTGCAGGCTTTGAAAAAGACATGTTTGGGGCTCTGTATTATGTTTTTCCACTTCAACCGCAGTCGGTCTCGGGTTTAAATTCGCGGGTTTAACTTTGCGCATGCGCCTCAGCAAAATGTGGCGACTTTCTGTATTGGTCCGGAGCTGTGACCGCATGAGCTGTCATGCTCATGTTCAAACACAGAGAACAAGACATGAAATCCCGCTCCGTTTATTATTAACCACGCATTTTCTGAGCGATTCACTCGTACAGTGTGAGCTGTAGCTTTTGCCGCGACTGAAAAAAATTGCACAGTGTATAACCGGCTTTACTGTTAAATTTCAGTTTGACCGGGGCACCGGACAGTCCGGCCGATGTCCCGCCCACCAGACCCATATACCTAACCGTGATTGGTTCATTCAGCTCCGCACACAACAAGTGTCATTCGTATCACTTTTGCGGGCCGCACTAACATGAATAATTTTCATATTAAGACGGGCCGCAAATTATCGTCCTGGGGGCCGCAGTTGGCCCCGGGGGCCGCGGGTCTGAGACCCCTGCTCTAAGGACTCCAAGAAGGGTGGGTACTCCGAACTGCTATTTGGTGCATAAGCACAAACAACAGTCAGGACCCGTCCCCCCACCCGAAGGGGGAGGGAGGCTACCCTCTCGTCTACTGGGGTGAACCCCAACGTACAGGCGCCAAGCCGTGGAGCAACTAATATGCCCACAACAGCTCTTCGCCTCTCACCACGGGCAACTCCAGAGTGGAAAAGAGTCCAACCCCTCTCGAGAGGACTGGTACCAGAGCCCAAGCCGTGCGTGGAGGTGATTCTGACTATATCTAGTCGGAATTTCTCAACCTCACGCACCAACTCGGGCTCCTTCCCTGCCAGAGAGGTAACGTTCCATGTCCCAAAAGCCAGTTTCTGTAGCTGGGGATCGTCGCGCCAAGGACCCGTCCCTTGGCCGCTACTCGGCTCTCTGCGCACCCGACCCCTTTGGCCCCTCCTACAGGTGGTGAGCCCATGGTAAGAGGGTCCTAGGTCATCCCTTCGGGCTGTGCCCGGCCGGCCCTTGTGGGTAAAGGTCCGGCCACCAGGCACTAGCCAGCGGACCCCAACTCCAGGCCTGGCTCCAGAAGGGGGGCCCCGGTAACCCGCGTCCGGGCGAGGGAAATTGAGGACCAACGTTTTGTCTCATGATAAGGGGTCTTCTGATCTGCGTTTTGTCTGGCCACTCACCTAGGACCTGTTTGCCATGGGTGACCCTACCAGGGGCTTAAAGCCCCCGACAACATAGCTCCTAGGATCATTGGGACACACAAACTCCTCCACCACGATAAGGTAGCAGATCAAGGAGGAGTAAAGCAACATTCGAAAGTGATGAATAAAAAATAAAACCAATAGATAAGATAATTGATACATTTTTAAAGTGTTAAAATACATTAAGAAGTACCGTATTTTCCGCACTATAAGGCGCACCTAAAAGCCTTTATTTTTTTCAAAAGTTGACCATGCGCCTTATAATACAGTGCGCCTTATTTATGGATCAATTTTAAAATTGCAAAGTTTTCCAACTAACTTGCAGCCACCGACTCGATTTTCCCCCGAACGCCAAGTAGTACGCGGTGTATGCTGGGATTTATTTACCGGCGTTTTATTGGCTAACCACGGTGTCAATCATCATTTGAATCAATCACTATTGGCTAAAGTTATTCGGAGGTCAAGGGGCGGATCCTTTTTATCATTTACAGGCTGGCATTGGCTTAAACGGCAACACAAAGCCTGCAATTGGCCAAAACAACGGTGTATGCTGGGATTTATTTACCGGCGTTTCATTGGCTAACCAATGTGTCAATCATCATTTGAATCGATCACTATTGGCTAAAGTTATTCGGAGGTCAAGAGGCGGATCCTTTTTATTATTTACAGGCTGGCATTGGCTTAAACGGCAACACAAAGCCTGCAATTGGCCAAAAAAGATGAATGTTTATGGCACGTGGCTGACGGCATAGAGAAAGCATTTTTTTCTATTCTGTATTTGAAATTATTTTATTCTCCTGGATTTACTACCCTCACGGATATAAGAGGACATTGGCTGCACATTATTATGAACACAACGACTTCGGTGAGCTACTCCGGGTTTTGTATTGTCCCTGTATCTTGTTTCAGACTGAACTCGATGCTTCTGTGATAAGCGGTGCAGATAATGGATGGAATGGAGTGTCTATTTTTAAATTAAACTCAATTCCAAGTGTTTATTGTCATATGCACAGTAAAGTTGCGAGCGAAAAAGAAAATAGAAACTCAGGAATGGTTGGCATTTCTTGAATCCCAAGACTTGAACCTTCCGAATGATGGAACGATGCATTTGAGTGACATCGTACGGACACCGCATCCGCACGTGTTCTCGACACGTATTTGCGTCTTTGCAAGCTTTGGGAATGTTAAGGGGGTAATAAGTTGGACTTAACTATCTGACTGTTTTGTCCACGTTCCCATTGTAGCGCCTTATAATCCGGTGCGTCTTATCTATGTCAAAAATTGGACCAAAAACTATTTTTTCGGGGTGCGCCCTATAACCCGGTGCGCCTTATAGTGCGGAAAATACGGTACACAATGGAAAAAAGGTTTTTAAATAATATCTACTGGTAGACTAGTAATCTACAACCACAATAACAATGTTGTATTTTTAACAGTGTCCAAATGTTTCAACAAGGGATGCATCAAATTTTCAGTCCGGACCAAAAGTACATTTTCAGTTTTATCTTCAAAAAACAAAAACATGTTGCCGCTAGAACGAGGTTTTGATGGCGTCAAATGAGAAGTGAGCCATTCGAAGCTGGCTTTCACACAAGACACGTTGTTCGTTTGTGTTTCACTCCGCTCCCATGATTTTGGTAGCTGCTTGCTCACTTAGGTTTATGTCGACATGCTAACACTGTAGAGCTAACTTAATACAGTTTAGCAGTTTTAATAAGTGTCAAGTACGTCTATTGGCCTAACAACCTTGATTGGCGGGTACGGTCCGAGTTTTATCTACCATTATAATTTTTACTTTGATAAATATGTGAGTGTGACTCATTTGTTTTATAAGACGCCGGCAACTGCCTTATTATCAATTTTCCCTTCTTTTTTTTCTTTTCACTATTCAATATCCTGTCCATCAAAGGAAAAATGCTAAAATTGCCAAAATATATTTACTTTCAAAAAAGAGAAAGAAACAGTTCGTTTTAGCTGTTACAAAGTATTTATTTTTCATCATAGCTTTGCTCAAAGTAGAACTAACTTGCTTGTGTTATTAACATTTAAGATCTTTTAACAGTTTCACTTCTTCTGTATCACTTTGCTATCCGATAGGGTTTCTTCTCAGCACCAAATGCTTTATTGGTTAAATCAGAATTGAATGAAAAGGGTACTCAAAATCAGCTTCTTATTATATGCCAGTCAGTTATTTATCATTTTGTATTGTACTTTTTTAGCAAGTCAGTGCAAAAAAGTTTTATCGTTTTTAATATTTATTTTTTGATGTATTTTGTTCATAGAAAGCATCTTCCTCTGCCTTTCGGTCCAGAGCGTTTTGTTTGCATGATGACCTTTAGGGAAACTTGAAGTTGAAAAAGATTTGCGCATGCATAATGTAGGTTCATCAAGCAGTTTTATGTATGTGTACAACTCGGACTGCAAAGTCATTGACATGCAGGCAGACACAAGCAGAAAAGGATTGGGGTGACTAGCCAATCAGAATGCAGAACACAATGCACCAAGTAGTAAACCGCCATAAAGCAAGGGATTACTGTTGCATGTGTCTAACATGTTTATTTTTAATTTGTCTCCTTAATGTGTCTCCTTAAAATGTTGTGTGACTTTGTATATTGCCTGAACGGTGCATTCGCAATGATCGCAGCAATGCTTTAATGCTAGGACCTTAGCTTGGCCTTTTGGCTGAGAGTAAGAGTCCCAGCTCCTAGGCTTTGCAGCGTATTATGAACTGACCGATAATGGATAATGAATAAAGAAGACAGAACAATAACCCTTAGAAAATTACCCCCCCCCCCCCCACGCTTGATTGCTATTAAGTTTTTCGAGAAGGGTTGTTCAAACCTCACATAAGAGCTTGCTCTGTCCACTCCACGCATCGGCCCGGTATTGCAGTACCTCCGGGAACGGTGCATTCGCAATGATTGCAGCAAGGCTTTAAGGCTAGGACCTTAGCTTGGCCCCCCCTAAAATGGAATGTGTTGTTGTTATAGGTTGATATAATTGAGATTGGAACAATCATATGACTCAAAGGTTATTTTAATATTTTTCTTCCACAGCCTTTCAGACAGAAGGGAAACTCTATTTAATACTGGACTTTCTCAGGGGAGGAGATGTATTTACTCGCTTATCCAAAGAGGTAAATCTATGTCCTTTTTTTCACTGCTATGTAAGCTTTAGTCTGTTGATTTTAGTCTGGAAACGAAAATACAAATGTTAATATTCTTCAAACCCAAAGGTGATGTAAGGATGAAAGTTACACAGAAATATAGTCTACATTTAATGTTCTTTAGTATTTGAATGATATCTTGCAAGCATGGGCACCACAAGGTCATATCAATTCTGGTTATGTTCACATTTAATCATATTATGACTTGAATTCCATATGGAAAATGAGTGCTTCTTTAAGCTTTTCATGTACATGATTCAATTGTTTGTTTGTTTGTACATGATTCAAATTGAATCGTTTCACCGGCGCCGTCACGAATGGCAGCCACTCCAGCAGCTCCCGTGTTATTTTTCGATTGTTCTCAGTTATTTTCGATTGTTCTCAGCTTAGGGATGCTGCTGGAAAAGTGAATTTCCCTTCGGGGATGAATAAAGTATCTATCTATCTATCTATCTATTTATTAAGTTCTTGTCAGTTTGTAGCCTTGATCAGCTTCTTTCTAGCGTTTTCGGCACGGGAACTGAAGTAATTAGGGTTCGCACTGTTCCTTGAAAATGCTTAATGTTGTTTTCAAAGTCAAGAAAACGCTTGAATTTTGGGTGAAGTGCTTGAAAATGTTTGCCACTGCCATGTTTTTTTAGTAGTCTGGTTCTATAAATGAAAAAATAAGAAAAAAAAATGGGGGAAAAAGTGCATGAAAATTAAGCAGACACGCCTGCACTGGTGTCTTGTCATTATGGCGTTGTCTTGTGAAGCGTCACTGCCCCCTACTGGTCGCATCCAAGAGGATGGCTCTACTTAGAAACCCGGCTTTTTTGGCTCAGCTCACTGAGAAGAACCAGCTCTTTCGGTTTCTTAAAGACTCCTCAAATTTTTTATTTTTTTATGATGTATTAATAAAATATTATGAACCAAATTATTTACCAATCTCATATGTTTGCAGGGGATTACTGAAAAACACATGAAATATAAATTTAAATACACACAGATATTCAAAAAATAAAAACAATTTTAGCGTTTTACACAATGAACAGATTGCAAGTCAAACAACAACGCAAAATCCTTAAGAATTAAAAAAAACAAAATTCAAATTAAATTATGACATAAAATAAAATGAATGATATAATGGAAAAATAAAAATAAATAACTAATTGCAGTTCGATTTAAACCAATTCAGACACAAGTTCTCTGAAAAACGTGCAGAAAATGTAAATCAAAATAAGGAAAGCAATAAGCACAAGATCAGCAGTCTCTAAGTCTGGAAGATTGATTGCACTCTGGTTGGTAGGAAAATCTAATCTCATCTCATTAGCTGTACCGCTTATCCTCAGTAGGGTTGCGGGGTGCTGGAGCCCATCCCAGCAATCATCGGGCAGTGGGCAGGGGACACCCTCAACTGGTTGCCAGCCAATCGCAGGGCACACAGGGACAGACAACTCGCTTGCTCATTCACACCTAGGGACAATTTGGACCGGCCAATCCACCTGAAATGCATGTCTTTGGAATGTGGGAGGAAACCGGAGTGCCCGGAGGAAACCCACGCAAGCACGGGGAGAACATACAAACTCCGCACAGAAAGTCCAGTAGCTGGATTTGAACCCACACAGGAGATTCCCAAGACCTTAGAACTGTGCCGCACACGCGCTAACCACTGCGCTGCCGTGCTGCCCGGTAGCAAAATCTATATAATTAAAATGATTTAAACATTTGAATGTTTTTTTTTCTGAGGTTTTATGCATACAGTGCCTCTTTTTTCACATAAGGAGTCTCAAATGGCTGCTCAGACCACAGATTATTACAAACTACAGACTATTATTACACCATCCCCTAATCCAAAATCTACATAAGGGCAGGAAAAAACTCAAACCTCAACATAAAGGACATGAAAAAAAATTGAGAATGGACCGCACACGAGGATGACCAGGATGTCCAGGCTGCAATGGATGTTACGATAACACATATTACACAGATATTGTCAACAGGAAACATAGGTAATTCATAAGCTAGAGAATAGAAGTGTGTTTTAAGCCTCGATTTAAACAGTTCCACAGAGGTTGCAGATTGTATCTCAGGGGGCAAAGCATCCCACAACACTGGGCCCAAATGGAGAACGCTCTGGAACTTCCGGTTCTCTCCTTGGCTCTTGGGATCACTAGTAGACCAGTTTTTTCAAGCCTGTGCGTGATTTTGTATAATACAAGTGTGATGGAGCCATTCTGTGTATGCATTGTTGAGGCAGAATGACAGAAATCACATCAGTTTATAGCAGCATTAAGCTTAAAACACACTTCTATAGCATATCCTGGAAGGGGGATTACCTCATGTGCTGTCCCTTCTCAAGCTTTCTTCATTTTCCTCATGTTGAGGTTTTTGAGTTTTTCCTTGCCCTCATGTCTGTTTTAGATCAGGGGATGGTGTAATAATAGTCTGTGGTTTGCAGTAATCAGTGTTCTGTGCAGCCCTTTGAAACATTTTGTGATTAAGGGCTATACAAATAAACATGACTTGACGCATTGACATAAAAAGATCATAGATGGGAACAGCTCGAAATAGCACAAATTATGTGCTACCAGCAAGATAACGACTTTATTTTAAACATCACAGTAATCAAAAATGGAGTATAAAAACATGAATTATTGACATTGGTAATCGTGTAGGACCCCTGGATGTGTCATTGCCAGTGAATTGTCTTCATCTGAGTTCAGAAAGTAAATCTGTCTAGTTCTTAACAGGTTATGTTTACAGAGGAAGATGTGAAATTCTACCTTGCAGAGCTGGCTCTGGCCCTTGACCACCTGCACAACCTGGGGATAGTTTACAGAGATCTCAAGCCAGAGAAGTATGAAATCTCGCCATCACCCCTGAACTTGCACACACAGACAATAACCCCCTTCCCACAAAGATGTCAGTTTTTTCATGGTTTGTAACCCCAAACCCCGCAAATTCTTCAAAACAGTCCCTATATTGACTCATTTACGATTAATTGAGTGGCATCTGGTATATTAATATTCTTTTTCTTTTTTTCCCTCCTTTTTCCCCCACCTGCAGTATCTTACTTGACGAAGCTGGACATGTAAAGTTAACAGGTAGGTTTTTCACCAGATAACCATTCCCCATCGACCTTAGATGGGTTTCACACAAAAAAGCTACCATCTGTCAATGGTCAAAGACATGGTCAAGACTTGAGCAATTTTATCTGGGGTCATGTTTTTGTTTGCCAGATGAGTCCTAATCGGATGTCATTGTGTACAGACTTTGGGCTGAGCAAAGAATCAGTGGATGCTGATAAGAAGGCTTATTCGTTCTG
This sequence comes from Urocampus carinirostris, assembly GCF_059441175.1. Classification (NCBI taxonomy): domain Eukaryota; kingdom Metazoa; phylum Chordata; class Actinopteri; order Syngnathiformes; family Syngnathidae; genus Urocampus; species Urocampus carinirostris. Next base: position 6,978,247 of record NC_142357.1, on the reverse strand, counting down.
TGGTACGGTGGAGTATATGGCCCCTGAGGTGGTCAACAGGAGAGGACACACGCAGAGCGCCGACTGGTGGTCGCTGGGAGTACTAATGGTATGCACATTTTGTAAATACCCAAACAATAGATTGTGTTCTTTTTTCAGTAAGCCAAAGTTTCCAAACACTATTACATTTGGTTCCTCACCATGATCAAAGAGCTTGTGAGTTACTGCAATTGCATTGAAAATGTCCTAATGAGGATAAGCGGTACGGCTAATGAGATGAGATGAGATGTCCATCATCTGCAATAAATAACACAACAGTAGTTTATTTTGTATAACAAACATGGAAACAAAAAACAACAAAACACTCCCCACCGCAAAAAAATCAGACCTACCACTTTTTTTTTTTTTTCACTCGATTGGTTGTCATTCAATGACTTGCCTTCTCAAATGTTTGCAGTTTGAGATGCTAACAGGAACGTTACCATTCCAAGGGAAAGATCGCAATGAAACCATGAACATGATCCTCAAGTGAGTTACACGGGAACACGACTGCTCTCCTTAACTCTGAAGGCTATAAGATGACAAAGGATTAGAATGTCCCTGTCGCCTCCTACTCCATAGCTGAAACTTTACATGCGGTTGTATGTAGCGTTTTCATTTGTTTATTTTCATTCAAATTGGGCGCAATGTAACTTATATGTGGACTATTGTGGTTCTTTGAGTCTATTCGGGTTAGCATTGTCAACCTAAATTTTCGTCTTCTCAAACCTGCCAGCGAAAAAATGACAATTTCTTCAGACAACTTTTTTTCGATCCTATAGTCTTTTCATGCTAAATCTATACTGCAGCATAGAAGAGCAGGAGCAGTAGCAGCAATAGACTTTGTCTTGGATGGAATATTTTTTGGGATGAAACTTGACTAAATAAAATACTGATACTTGTTGGGCTGATAACAGACCAATATCTTTATCAAGGAAACAATATCTGCATTGAAGTTTAAGTGATGCTATAGTTTTTATTCAATTCATTAACTGATAAACAGAAATGTAACCGGAATGTCAAAATTGTGACTTTTTCCAAAATATTTGCTTAGTCTTAATGTAGCCTTAATTGAGTTCTCAATTGGTCACTGGCGGAAAGGCAACCCATAAACCACAAAAGTGAATTTATCACTTTAGAGAGTGCATTTCTGGAGAAGGATAATCTCTGATGATTGCTGATATTTGTTCTCAAACATTTTAGTAAAAAGGCTTTGTTTTAACAGCGCTTTAACAACTTAACAATATTAGAATGCAGTCAGTTTATTTTACTTGACCTTTTTTCTCCAAGAGTATATTGTAAAGGCTTTGATAGCATTAAGATGCTTCAGAACAGCGACGGGATGTTCGCATCCTTACCACATGCTAAAGCGTTACATGCATGATGCCCAAAGGTAATAGAAAAAAGCTTCAGCTTTGCATGTTTGAAGAATTATATTTAAACCTTTGACCTGTACTTCTTTATGCAAAAATTGCTCGATGAAAAACGAAACTACTACATTTAACTATAAGGAATTTGAATTTGTATTGCTCATATCAAAGCATGAAAATATTTGTTGATTTGAATATGATTAGTTGTTTGGCACCGATCTTTGATATGCTTTTGCGTACATTTTTTTTATTGTAAGTACCAAAAGGCAATGGTTTTATTTGGACAAAGACTCGAGCTTTCTTGCTTTTTTCCCCCTTCAGAGCAAAGCTAGGAATGCCTCAGTTCCTGAGTCTGGAAGCCCAAAGTTTGCTGAGAATGCTGTTTAAACGTAACCCTACCAATAGATTAGGTGAGCAAATAGTATTTTTGTTATAGAGTGAAAAAAACCATGATACTGCTGTGAAGATATTTTTTTTTTGTCGTTTTATTGTCATTTTTTTAACATTAGCTTATTTGCTAGTGGCATTCACTTCAATATTGTGCAGGATACCACAAAAGAAATGTGTGAAAGTGTAGATACATTTAGAAAATGTACAACTTGGTAGTGCTTGCTTTAGTGAATTAATCTGATCTGTGCCTTAAGGGGCCGGACCCGATGGCGTGGAAGAGATCAAACGTCATGCTTTCTTCTCCACCATTGACTGGAATGTAAGCGCACCTTCACACAAACACTTCCCACATACCTGCTCAATCACACATGAACCTGCAGCTTCTGTTCAAAATTTCACACTTCTCAAACGTCCAGCTCGGCATTTAATTTCTCTGTGCCAGCACTCTGTGTGCATTTGGGCAGATGCCAAGGTCTGACTGTGTGTTCACTAATAGCTCTGTATGAGTGTTCATCAGCTAGCAGGGCACTAATGGCTGGACAAAACTGTAGAGAAATGGGAGGGAGTTCTGTAATTGGGGGGTATTGACCTTTTTTCAAAGATGAACTATTTCTCGAAGGTGCCAGAGCATGTCACACAAAATGCATATTTCACATCCGTTCTACAAGAATTCCACTTTAAAGTGAGCCAGACGTTTCACCGTAGCATCAACTAAGAGATCTAACGGGTATCTTACGTTCTGTGAGCTAAAAGTGGCAGTTATAGTATGTGAAGACTCTTTACCATTATCAGAATAGCATCCATCCAATAAGGATAAAGAGAATACTGCTGGAAAAATCTATTACCTAAACTGTCAGAGGTTCACAACATAAAAATATATCAGGATCTAAGATTTTAAGCCAGTAAATTTTGTAGTCTGGATTTAAAATAGTCTAGAATTTTGTTCCAGCAAAGTCAAGTCACATTTATTTGTATGGCCCTTAATCGCAAAACGTCTCAAAGGACTGCACAGGTTACAATTACCATCCCCTGATCTTAAACCAACATGTGGGCAAGGAAAAACTCAAAACCTCAGCACGAGGAAAAACCGAAACTTTGAGAAGGGCCTCACAAGTGGTAATCCCGCTTCCAGGGTGACCAGGGTGCAATAGATTTAGCATTGGGTAACAGTACACAAGACATAGTGAACATCAATAAAAGAAAACAATAGGTAATATTTCAAAATTTGTCCAGAAAGTGCATGACTGCAACAATGCGTCAAGTCTGCAAAATAGTCCAAAAAGTCAATTTCAGCAACAACGCAGCTTCCCATCTCTGCCGGTTGGTCGATGCAGGCCTTGACATGCTTCAGGCCCAGACACTAGTTCGCTGGCTCATCTCAAATCGTCCTTCTGCCTCGTATCACCACCAACCAGGCACTCGGAAAAAGACGGGAAAAGAAAAGTATGAGGCATCAATCATAAGCTATTGAATAGTAGTGGGTCTTAAGTCTAGATTTAAAAACTGAGGTTGCAGATCTTTCATCCAGAGGCAGAGCATTCCGCAGCCCCGGGGCCCAGATGGAGTTTGCTCTTGAGCCTGCAGACTTCTTCTTGGCCCTTGGAGTCACAAGTACACCAGCATTTTCCAAGCGGAGGGTCTGTGCAGGAACATAGGAGGAAATCAATTCAGAGAGATAAGATAGTGCAAGTCCATGCAAATGTTAGTAAAAGAACCTTAAAGTCACATCTTATCGGACTGGGTAATATAGAGTCACATTGGAGTGATATGGACTGTTCTAGTGCACATATTTTTACACATTTTAAACATCCTTCAGTAGCTTGTGTACACAGGTGGGTAGAGTAACCAAATATTTTACTCAACTAAAAGTACTGTTACTTCAGAATATTATTCAAGTAGAAGTAAAAATAGTCATCCAAATACTTACTTGAGTAAAAGTTAAAAAGTACTTGGTGAAAAAATTACTCAAGTCCTGAGTAAATTTAGCAAAGTCGTGTTTATTTTTTTTTTAAACAAATCAGATCATCAAATTATCAAAATCCATCCAATTAACAAAAAATACATTTTATTTAAAGTAGATTAAAATAATCAACGTAAATTCAAGTGCTTTATTAAACAACGAAATAAATATAATATAAATCAAATCAATAAATCAAGTAGCACATTTTTATCTGAAAAACAAGATAGCCCATGAACATGGACAAAGGAGACATTGCATATTGTAGCTGGTGTTTGGCACCCTTTTTAAGGGGAACATGCTTTTGATGTGAGGCCAGGGGTGTTCCTCTTCTTCTGTGTTTTCATAGTCTGTATTACCAAGTGACATTTTCGTTCCGTTTCATCTGTAAACCACATTTCCCCTGCTGCAGTTGAACATGGTCACATGACGAGGCTGCGACGTTTGATTGGTTAAACATGGTAGAGCCTGGCGGAGTTACCCGCCAGAATAAATGAGTCTTAGCGGAGGGGATTTATTAAGTAACGACTTCAATGTTGCCTAATGTAGCGGAGTAAAAGTATCATTTTTTTCTTCACAAATATTCTCAGGTAAAAGTATAGGGATCTAAAAATACTCCTAGAAATACAAAACTACCCAGAATTACTCAAGTAAATATACTCCGCTCCTACCCACATACCCTCTGCTTTTGAACCACAAGAACCAAAGTGTAAAAATGTGACTCCCTTCAGAAACTGTACAGGAGAGAGCTGCAGCCCCCATTCAAGCCAGCTCCAGGTAAACCGGACGACACCTTCTGCTTTGATCCAGAGTTCACTGCAAAGACACCTAAAGGTAAATATACACATAATTTATTGGCTGGTTGTATATTTTTTGTCTAATATTATGCAGCATGATCGTTTGCTTCTTCAGACTCCCCAGGTATTCCCCCCAGCGCAAATGCCCATCAACTCTTTAAAGGGTTCAGTTTTGTTGCTCCAACACCGATGGACGAAAACAAAAGTTCGCCACTCCTCAGTATACTTCCAATAGTTCAGGTAATTTTCTGTCACTGTTCTCAAAACAAGATTTAGATGTAGGCTTGTTGATAACAATCAGAGGAATCATTCTGGCTATTGTAGGGGAGTTTTTCAAATTTACACACTTCAGATCCTTTCTAACATATAGCACCCTCTTTTGGTAAACTACTACTCAAAGGTAGACAAAAGTTTTGTTTGTTTCAACAGTCGGTGGACTCAACAAGCAATTTAATCGCTTTTATCTTCTTCATACTTTTCAGATGCACGCAGGATCCATGTTCGCAGATCTTTACGAGCTGCAGGAGGACATAGGAGTCGGCTCCTACTCCATTTGCAAACGTTGTGTGCACAGAATCTCTGGCATGGACTTTGCTGTAAAGGTGACCAGTCAATGACTTTTCAACTACTACTGAAATATCAGTCCAAAATATCAACTGTAGGCATATGACATAGAATAGAATAGAATATAGCTTTATTGTCATTGATACAAAATGGGTTGAACATAATGTGATAACGGAATTGGGGGTGGCACCCCAGTATCACATTTAACAGTGAGGATAAAAGAAGATAAAGGAACAAAGAAGATAAGGTTATAATTTGCACATTATGAAGGAACAAACATTTAGCAAGTTTTGCTGCAGAATAAATTTTCACATGGTGTTTCCATTTTTAGCGCTGTTAAATTCGGCATCAAGTGTTCATAATAGCATTGCTAAAGTGCGTGTTGTAGTGTCCGATTTGTTAGCCGCTAAAGCGGTGTATTTCTTTTTAGCTATTCCATACTCGATCTCTTCAAAGGACATTTTATAATTTTCCATCACATTGAGTGACAATCGAGGATTGTACCTTATTATGTTATCGCTTAACCACTTGTGTTTGTAGTTTTATATTGAAAAACGATTGTCTGTTTTTCTTTTAATATATCTTCCTTATACCCTCTCACAAGACAGTTTTTCATGTCATCAGAATTTAATATAAAAAACACCAGCGTTTAGGTTAGGTTGTTTTCTCCAAAAATAAAATATTTTAACCCCCCAAATATATACACTGTGCAGCAGAGGTGTCCAACCTTTTTCAAGTGGAGAGCTACTTTTTTGTTACTTATTACCACAACGGGCAAAGAGTTTCATATGCATTTCTAAAAATACGACTTGTCTTGTTATTACTATGTTGTGATTAAGTTAGTACCAGGTTAATTATTAGAAGTAGGGTTAAATAGATTTTGTCAACCACTTAAAATTCAGGAGCCTAAACCCGAGTTTTAAATCCTAACTCTTGCACCAACCTTGTTTTGGAACCCTAAAATCAGTCTAAACCCCTAACCTGCAACCTAAACCCTGGCTCCTAACTATTGCCCTACACCTAACTCAAGCTTTAACCCTAGTCCTAACCCTGTTCCAAACCATAACACTAGCTCTAATCCCATTTTAGAACCCTATATTCAAGTTAGAGCCATCTTATGGAGCTCAGAACCTAGTTTCTAACCCTAAACCTTAACTCGAGCTGTAACCCTGTTTCGGAACCCTACATTTGGTTGAATACCCTAATAAGAAGCCTTACCTTAATTTCTAATCCTAGTCCTAATCGTATTTTTGAACAATAAAACAAATTTAAAAGCCTCATTTGAAGCCCAAGTTCTATCCCCCAGCCTTAGCCGAACACCTAACATAGCAACAATATCAAGCATTTACCTTAAATTTTTCAAACCCAGCACTGGTGAGTAATTTTCAGAACCGGTCTGCAGGCACTTCAGCTTTCCTGAGGGGGCACCCTTATGCCCAAGGGCACCCCGTTCTCTTATTAAATGCCCTCCTTCCGACCTGATTCACCCTGCAGCAGCCCTGAGACTCTCATGCTAGAGTTTCTTCATCATAGTAGAGCAGTTTTTATAGAACCTTTTATTGACACAAATGCTTGATCATAACTATTTACAAGTACTTTGAAACAAGTTAGACAAGTGCTTGGTAAGTTGCGACCATTTTTGTGTGCGAATACTAACTAGGTCATCAGACAGAATAGCTGGCGCACAACGGGCACGGCCCCTCATTTGGAAGAAAAATTATACATGACGCTCATTCAGAATGCCAGAACAAATAGAACATCCCTTTTGAATGAAAATTAAATATTATTTTTTCAGCCTTTTCATTTCAACTGTGGTGTTAACATGGAGCCTTTTCATTCCATTTGGCTGGATTCATTCCAATTTTAATGCATGGCTTCATGTAAACTATGCTTCTGTTGACACATTTTATAATGTGACTATTGGTTTCTATGCATTTAAAGGTGTTTAGGTATGTATTAAGAATTATTGTCAGAGTTCATTTACACGTATTACGCTTGATTGCCCTTGAATCATCATTTGTTTTAGATGTTTAAATAAATGATTTAAAAAATAATCTTCAACATTCGAGTCAAGTCATATTTTTGGACCGCCTTCAATCACAAAAAGTCTTAAAGGGCTGCACAGACCACTTAACTAATGGAGCATCAGCTGTTTTAAATTCTACAAAAGGGCAAAGCAAAACTCGAAATAATGAGATTTTTTTGTTCTGACTACGATCATTTTGAAATGCACATTTTGCAATTATTTCGCTTGCTGCAAGAGTGTGAGATTGGCAGAATTTGTTGAAAGTACTGTAATTATACTTATTTATCTGTAATTTAAAAATATATTACATTGATAGGGAAATGTGTGTGTGTGTGGTTGTTTATATATGTATGTATATATTTGTTTTTATATATATATATATATATATATATATATATATATACAGTAATCCCTCGGTTATCGCGGTTAATGGGGACCAAAACCACCCGCGAAAAGTGAAAATCCGCGAAGTAGCGACGCCCCTTCATAAATGCTTACAAAAAAAATATATATATATGTATGTTATATATACATATATATATATATATATATATTTTTAATTGTTTTATTTTATTATTATTATTTTTTAGACCCGCGAAGGTGGAACCGCAAAGTAGCGAGGTCCCACTGATATATATATATATATATATATATATATATATATATATATATATATAAAAAATCGCCGGGCTAATTTGCAGCAAATTCTCCTAGTTATTCCTGATATCCAGCAGAAAGCAGCACAACTTTTCACATCAGCTTAACACATCAATTAGGAATAAATAGATATCAAATTCATGTATTGTACTTTGATGTGACAGATAATCGACAAGAGTAAGAGGGATCCCTCCGAAGAGATTGAAATCCTGATGAGATACGGCCAACATCCCAACATCATTACACTGAAAGATGTCAGTAGAGCTTTTGTTGTCGTTTTGGTTTAATCAAACTCAAACCGTGTAAGACATTGTCGAACTTGTGTGTCACCATGTCAGGTGTACGATGAAGGAAGATTTGTGTATTTGGTGACGGAGCTGATGAAAGGTGGAGAACTGCTGGACAAGATCCTCAGGCAGAAGTTTTTCTCAGAGCGAGAGGCCAGTGCTGTGCTTTACACCATCGCTAAGACTGTTGACTACCTCCATTGTCAAGGGGTGAGGGAACATCATGCAACACACACCCAACATCCGTTCCATCTTTTCAAATCTGTTTTCAGGTAGTACATCGAGACCTGAAGCCCAGCAACATTTTATATATGGACGATTCTGGGAATGCAGACTCCATTAGGATCTGCGACTTTGGTTTTGCAAAGCAGCTTCGAGGGGGGAATGGCCTGCTTCTCACACCTTGCTATACTGCCAACTTTGTGGCACCAGAGGTAAGACAGAAAATGGAGGAAATACATCAAATAACCTTTGAGCTTTAGAGAATGACTTCACTGCGACCTATTTAAATACATTCTATTACACCGGTGGGACTTCAATCATTGACTGCCTTTAAATGTGTTCGTGTTTAGGTACTAATGCGGCAAGGTTATGATGCAGCCTGTGATATTTGGAGTCTAGGAGTTCTGTTATATACAATGTTGGCTGGGTAAGACCAAAACAGAAAATTTTGTCGTTTCTTGACTTTTATCAGATCAGCTTACTTTTGAAAGGTCTCATGCAAAACTCATCCTGGGTTTTACTAACACAATATTTATGCTTCTAAGTGTAAGTGTAAATGTAATGTATTCTTTCTTTTGGTAGTTACACGCCATTTGCGAATGGGCCAAATGACACACCAGAGGAGATTCTACTTCGAATAGGCTCTGGAAAATTTTCTTTAACAGGCGGTAACTGGGACACGGTTTCTGACACCTCAAAGGTAAAATGGCTTTAAAAACTAACTTGCGTGCACTTTCGTCTTGTTAACAAAACGGTCTGGTGTTGTCAAGATGAGTGCGCAATTTACTATTTGCTTTTATCTCTGGAATTATGTGTAACTGCTTCATGTTTATAAGTTTAGTCTCGTAGACACTGTAAACAAGGAGAGATTACATTAATGAACTTGAACACTTTAGACGATCCAGACCTTCAATAAGAAATTCCACCCTGTTTTAAAAGCCCTCCCCTTGAGCCCTCTTTCTTTCTATTAAACCTCCTATATTACAAAAAAACAGAAACCCCTTAAAAAGGTGAAGAATATCAAAGAACAGCAACAGAATTGGTGGATAATGTCAAGAATGTAAATAGCGCGTAATAGTCAAATCTTTGTAGGGTGAAGTTACCCTTTTTGTAGCTATGCAGTCAACTTGATATTCTTGTTGCAGGACCTTCTGTCCCACATGCTGCATGTGGATCCTCACCAGCGATACACAGCAGAGCAGGTTCTAAAGCATTCCTGGATTTCCTGCAGAGACTCACTGCCACACTTCCAGCTTACCCGCCATGATGCACCTCACCTCGTCAAGGTGTTTTTGTTGTTTTGAGGAGTTCAAAATTTCAAATGCAGTGGTACCTCTACATGCAAGCTTAATTTGTTCGAGGATCGAATTGCTTGTGTAACGAACGAACATTCCCATTATGAAATAATTAAAAACTAATAAGCCTGTCACCCAAATTACTAAAGGAAGTTAAAAGCTATAAAAATAGATCTTCTTGTTCACTAAAACACATTCAAATTGTAATCAAACTTGAAAAAAACTATTATCATATTAAAAATGCAAGTTTATTATGAGAGAGTCGCTGTAACAAAAGTGTGTATGTTGATTTTATGGCTCTTTGGGTCAAAAAGGTCCCCGACCCCTGCCTTATAAGTAAGGTCTTCTGCCCGATTCCTACCCCAAAACTCGGGTCAGGCATAACATTTCAATCATTACTTTGGGTTCAGGCCCGGCCAGGCTTCTTTCTCACTGACTTTTTTTTTTATATTATCCAACCGTCATTTGTTCTATGTTTCTTTTTCTTTTATGAGGATTTGCGCAGGGCAGCATGCACACTCATCGGCACATGCGGTCGGCAGTTAGTGCTCTCTGCGTTACGGTCGGTCACAGAGGAGACAGTTAACGGAGGGGGCATCGTCCACCAAAATACTCCTTTCTTCATTCTGAGTCCTCACAAATCAAATATGATATGCTTGGGGTTCGGTCCCTCAAAATAATTTAATTGGTCGGGCTGCGACTGATCCAGGCTTTCATACCAGCACGCTTGGTAGGGTCAGGCTGGAATTTTTTAGGCCTGATCTTCTCTCTGGTTTGCCTTTCCAGAACTCATCACTAAGGTCGCAAAAAGGAGCTATAAAATTTTATTATAAACGTGATCAAAACAAACTTGCTGCAGAATACAGGTATACAATGGTGTGGAATGGTGATGGCAGAAGGCGCATGTGGATACTGAACCGAGCTGATGGCGACAAGCCGTCTCATGCGGTCTCCAGTGGTAGCTCCGTTGACTGCTTTGGAACTGGATTTTCCTTCGTAAATTGAGGATTTTTGTGAAAAAATACAAATGAACTCGGGTAGTCTTGTGTGGAGAGGTGCTCGTAGAAAGAGGTACCATTGTAAAACACTGAAGAAAGTTAGAGCACTGCAACTGATCAAATGTTTTTCAGTTAGCTTATTCTAAGTTGCCATATGTCTATTCAAAAAAAATGTTTTGGGGTATGTTTCTCGAAGAAAGACCATACAATCTATAATCTGATATAAAGTATGTTTTCTTTCCAGGGAGCCATGGCTGCCACCTATTCAGCACTGAGCCAGAAAACAAGCCAGCCTGTGCTCGAACCTGTGGCCGCATCCAGTTTAGCCCAACGACGCAGCATGAAGAAACTCACCTCAACGGACATGTAGAAGCACGCACACCAACAAACATGGCCAGTCAAAGCTACCCAACTCCCTTATGAACATATTTATTTGAAAAGACGCACATGGCTCCATGCATGTGCCCTGATGACGAGGCTCCAATGCAAAGACTTCAGCCTAGAAGCGAGACTCAACTTGTATCTGTTACAGCTGGGGAGACTGACTTGTATTTATTTCCACAGCTTTCATATGCACTTGCCCTCTTCGCCTTTCATTCATTCTTCCCTGGGAAGAAACACACCAGCTGATGTTCTTCACTGTGATTGGCTGATTCGATGCTGCTTCGGTAAACTGTGCCCATCTCCCTCCGTCTCCCACTGCTCTTCATCTCTGTTCCATCAACCCCCCCTCCTCAGTTATTTTCCCTTTTTTCTGATTGTTTTTCCTCCCCCTTTTCTTCACAACTTGCAGTAAAACGTAGATGTTTGTAAGTGCCGGCAAGATCATGTTGACTGTGGTACAGGCCTCATTTGTTTGTTTACTCTAAGCCGACGACAAACAAAATGCTGCTTTTCCACATAATGCTAAATCTTAAAGATCACAATCGTCTTCTGGCACTTTGGGCAGTATAAATGCATGTGTGGACAGATGCTGTATTTGCTGAACCTTTAATTCGTGTTTGTGATGCTAACGATGTATCTAAAGAGGTTTCTAAGTGACTGCAGATAGACAACATGTCTGAAATGAATGTGAAACCGTGGCAACAAAAGTTCAAACTTGCACATATACAAATTACTTGCTAATTTATTTGGTATGCCTAGATTAAACAAATGCAGGGGTCTCCACTAATGAGGCTTTTACTCCATCGGTTTCAAAGAAATTGTGATTTTTTGTTTTAATGCTCAAAGAAAACGTTTTTTAAGGAAATCATAGCAACAGATTCAACCAAATAAAAACTCCCTACTATATAAAACAGCCATAGTTCTCATAGTTTATATTTATTGACCTTTGTTTGATCTGTGTGTACCTAGTACATTTGCAAATGATTGTATACATTGTATCTTAATATAAACAGTGAAGAGTTCTGATGATGAAGAGCGTGTGTGGGAGCTATAGGGAATTCTCTGGGGGGAATGATTTGCACCCCACCATACCAGAGTGGCTGAATTTAAAAAAAAGTTCCATAGATTTCTCTTTTAAAGACATTGTGGAAATTGTAAGATATTGTATTTATTTCATTTGATTTTTAAGATTCTATTTTTCTTTCAAGTTCTGTAAATATTGACATTAAAGAACATTATTGACATGCATTCATCTCCCCTCTTTGCTTTGTTCATTTCCATTATCAAAACAAACTTTTATTTATTCAAAGGAAAACATCTGTAATGCGCATTTTAAGGAATCTGAGGCACGTAAAGATGTATGCAAAATAAGTAAGGTTTACAGGTGTTTCACTGTTTGGTGCTTAAAATGATGTCATGTTTGCATAAAAAAAGGTCAACCAAATATTTGGAGCAGAATTATTTGCCTTCTGAAATGTTAGGTTATAGTCACTAAATACTTGTGCGGGTTTCCTTAAACGCTGAATTTCAATGGCACTAAAAATTAAAACTACTTGGGTGCGCATATGGTACTGAAAGTTAATTTGGAAAAATATTTTTCTTGGTGTATTGCACAAAACTAAGATAGCGGATTAAGCTGAGATATGTTTGTTATTCTGGCTTTGAAAAATACTATAAATTGTATAATTGCAAGTCATTCTACAGTCATTCATGTGGTATTTGTATGACGGTCAAGCTAAAAAAATTTTTTATTGCTATTTCTATTTAAGAATGCTTGTCAAAAAGCCATTCGTTTTAATGAATATGTATAATAATGTTGAACTTGATATTCTTAAAGTTACCCAAAATTTACTATTGTTATTTATTTATTTGGTGAGGGTTGTATACTACATACAGGTCCAACTCCTATTCATCTGTCCACTTGTCAAAATGGCTTGCCCTTTTTTGAGGATGTGGGATAAAGTTCACAGCTTGAGGTAGTCAACAGCACCACATCAGCTAAAAGCAGCGATGCTATGCTGTGACCCCAAACCGGACCTCTTATACACCACGGCTCCACCTAGAAATTCTGTCCATAAAAGTTAGAAACAGAATCAGTGAGGACAGCCCTGGCAGAGTTTAACTCCCACTGTAAAATAATCCGACAAATTGTTTTCGTTTTCCGACCCAATGTTTGGTTTTGTTTTTCTCATGTTCAAAATAAATTTTCTTTCATTCATTGCTGACCAAACTCTGGCAGCGGTCATGCAGGGATCACACAGCCCGGCTAAGACTGTCCGGTACCATATACTCCCAAAGAACCCTTCAGAGGGCTCCCTTGAGAACATAAGTAGATGCCTTCTTCATGTCTACAAAAGACATGCAGACGGGACAAGCTAACTCCCACGCACCCACAATGACCCTGCAGAGGGTGTAGAGCTGGTCCACTGTTCCAAGGCCCGATGATTTCATTACATTTAAACATGTAATTAGGGTTACTTTAACTTGATTACTTTCAATTACCTTTGGATTACTCCAATACCAAATATGCTAATAAAAGACAAAAGAAACTAAATATGAATAATATTACAAAATTTGGTGCAGGCTTGGGGAGTAACAGAACACATGGAACGGCAAAAAATGATGTTGGCAAGCTGTTGGGATAGTTTTGCCGGAGATCATGTAATAATGTGTACTTGTAGAATGCGTGTGCTGAGTCAAATGAGCCGACAGGTGGGGCCACTGTTCAGTTATTGACTGCCACTTTCTGCCATGAGAAGTAAACACGGATAAAAGGAAGGACTTCTGTCATAGGGTGATACATTTTGTATCCTGTTTTCTCGGTTTAAAATTGTTCACCTTCATTTGCCCCATCTGACTCTAAATGTAATATAGTCGTGTGTGCAAAGTAAAAACTGTCTTGCTCTTATGTAAATTACCACTTTGCTGTTCTTTTGTGTGTTTGTGTGACAGCAGACGATTGGAAAGCAGATGGAAAGAGGCACAAGGAAATGCTAGCAAGCGCCATTATACACACGCGTGCTTGCCTATGGAACAGCTGTCGTCCTCTCCCTGAATTGAGTCCATGTTGTCCCCCCCTTCTCTCTTTCCCGGCAGGATAATGCATGTGCGGCCTGGGAGCTGAGAGGTAAACAGTGAGGCTAATTGCTTTGACATGCTGCTCTTTGGTTTGGCCTCCTGGTGCTCATCAAGCACTTCGCTAATAAGTCTGTCTGGCAAGGAAGCAAAACTGGATTGTGTCTGTTAGGAAGCGCTCAAAAAAGGGAGAAAAAAAGGACACTCCTATGTCAATTTGTGACCCCGCATATGTTTTAGTGATGTGTCGTTTACAAACATAACGGCTCTATGCGACAACTCTTTGAAGCAAACGACGGGAGCTGGCTCCCTATTAATAAAGAGCCGGCTACATGCCTGTACGTTTTTGCCGTACAAAGTACGTTTATTATGCATTTTAAGACGTGTACGACGTACAAGAAAATCTGTATGGAAAAACGCAAATTTGTCAATAATGGGTACCACCCGGTAAAGACTGACAAACACAAAATGGCAAATCAATCATGTCTAACGAGTTCGCCGCGGTAGTCTCTTTCTCTGTATCGCTTTTTTCATTGCAAACGAAGTGAGCGGTTTGATGCTACTGTGCGCATGTGTTTGCTGCCGAAGGATTTCCCATCATGCATCATTCCGGAAAAAAAAATGGTGTAAGATTATTATTTATTTTGTAAGGGAAAATACGACATGGAACCGTGGAGGTTGACAGGTATGCGGCTACACTCTAACAGCTATCACTTTTTCTATCTCTCTTCCTCAAAAGGGGCTCAGTGATCACTCTATACGTTTCTCAAATGCAGAACAGTGACACACAGGCACATATGATTATGAATTGTGAATTTAATTTTATTGAACTGTCCTAATTGTCATTGATATCAACGTTGTGAAACATTGTATGCAACGGGATTAGACAGGGGTAAACATAAATAGATGCAAAAGGCAGGGAAAAAAGTAAAACAGAGAGCCTGCCTGAATTTACAAGTGCAATAGTAAATCGTGATTCAACCATTTTAAAAATATGAAGTAGGCTATGTGACGGAAAGCTCTCAAATAGTTGACAGAGCCCTGAAATTTGGATTGAGAGAAAAAAAAATACTATTGATTAATTTGGTTACTATCAGTTGTTTTTTGGGTCGCTTCTGTCCTTTTGTTGTTGTTTTTCACTCAGATTTTTTTTTTAATTGTTTTTCAATCAATTTTTGTTTTTAGGTTTGTTTTGGTCCTTTATCAGTCTTTTTTTAATCATTTATCTGCACTTTTGTTTTTTGTTTTTTTGTTCATTTTATGTTTTTTTTTAAAATTGGAGTATTAACAACTTTTTATTACTGTTCAGTACTTCTGTATACTTTTCAGCACTTTTTCATGCTTCTTAGTACTCGTTCTTACTATTTAGCTCAGTTCAATTACTTTTTCACATGTTTCACTAACTCTTTTACTAGCATAAATTGAGTTTGAAACCCCTGAATAATGCCAACAAAAATATATAGAAACCTGTTTGGTAGCCAAAAAAACTGGGAGTAGGGTTCTCCTATAGGACACATTCCATCACTTCCCAAAGCACCTCCTCTGAGCCCCCCTTTTTATCAAATCTTAGAGGTTACAAAAAGCAGATCAGCCCTAAAGGGTGTGGAAATACAAATCAAAAAAACTACATGACTACAATCCGAAAGCGACAATGATGCAATAAGGAACTGGCAACCCATAAATCTCCTTTGCACTCATCCTATAGTAACTAATTTATCATCCAATGAAAAGATTCTACAGTTTAAAGCAGATGGAGTAGATAGATAGATAGATACTTTGTTCATCCCCGAAGGGAAATTCACATTTCCAGCAGCATCCCTGAGCTGAGAACAATCGAGAACAATCATCGAGAGTGTCACACAGGTGACACTCTCGAGTATAACATATTCACCTTTTTTTTTTAAACCAAATAACCACCAAAAGCAAAGCGACTTCAATTACTGTATATACCTGTTTACAAGCCTAAATCACATTCAAACCACCCCTTGTAACCGCTTTAAAATAGCCAGGTACTGAAATTAATTCAAAATATTGATAAAGTGTGTACCTTATTTTTATGTAGTTTAAGTTTAATGCACTGGTAAAAAGCTTAAAATCGCATTTTTAAACATTCTACTGTATCTTACATCATTTTCGTATTTCGCAATGGTTTCCATTTTCAACTTGATCGTTGTTGTCACCGTTTTCCACCTTTCCTTCCCCTTTTTTGCTAACTTCCTTGCGACCCATTGATAATAGCAGAAAAATAAAATAAAATTCGATGTGGTCCCTCTTAAAAGCACAGATTGGCTGAACAGGAAGAAGAGATATGATAGGCCTTATTGCCATCTACTGTTAAGGAGTGTCAATGACCCTCTGTTTTCTTCTTCTTAGCATTATTTTGCCAAGGCAAATGCCCACCACCCACTGAAAACGGGGCCGAAACCTTGGGTCCCGACCGACCAATTGAGAAACACTGCTCTAAACACAGCCGGTATTCCCATCACTAATATGTATACGTGAACTGCATTTCCCACAGTGTCGCTGGGGCTCAATAGCGCCCCCGCTCAGGTGTGAATCTATTTATTCTCATTAACGAGAGTCTCCCCAAAGTATTCCAATTAGCACGCCGCTACAAATGAAGCCATTAGCTGTCGCATGAGGAAGGAAGCATATTCGCGATTGGTTGGCTTGTAAGCGCATGTGCGTGTTGCTGCATTCACTCTTGCTGTTAATAAAAGCAAGAAAATTAATGGAGCGAGCGTGTGTGATAATGACTTAATGTGGAACAAGCAGGACAAGCAGTGATCAGGCCTCTTGTCTCAAATGAAGATATCACACACACACTGTGATTTACTCTCCACCAGCTATAAGCAGGCCTTCCTAGGCGTACTTATCTGCATGTGTGTGCTAAGTGGGGTAGCAAGACTCCCCTTTAAGAGCAGAGATGCTGCTTGAAAGCAGGTTTCGAAATAGCACTAATTGCCTTTTTTCTGCGGTGTGACTTAAACTTCAGTTTAATTTTACATTCATCAGTTCACAAAATGTTCCCCCATTTTACTTTAGGCCAGTTGATGGGTTCTTTGACAAATTGTAACCTCTTCTGCTTAGCCTTTTTTTGAAAAGAGGGACTTTGCGTTGGATTTTTAAAAATCAATTTGCTACACACTGATGTCTTTCAACAGCACTTACTGGTAACTGCAGACTGTGTTTGATTGTCCTGGAGCTGATCATAGGCAGAGCCTTTGCTATTTTGGTTGTTCTCCCCACATTTTTGCTTTCCTGTCCCAGCTATTGACCTGTTTTTCCGTCCTTGACACCGCCATCGCTCGATACATATGATCCACTTCCGTGTTCGGATCACAAACCGAGTACGAGAGCGACTTGCTTCCCGCGCCTAGCGAACGCCGGATTGTGGGCGTAGCCCTTCCTCGTTACTTTAATAAATAAAATTAAACGTAACGCAATTGGGTCCTGTTTCCGTTCTGGTCCTGACAAAAACAAATGTCAGAAAGGTAAAAAAAGGATGCATATAAAATATATAAGGTTTAGACTAAAATAAATCACAAATTAAAAGCCGTAATCTAAATAGAGCAGTTTTGCATTGATTTGGTAGAAGGCAGAATGGGGAGAGGGAGTGAGTTCAGAGTCCTGACAGCCTGATGGAGGAAGTTGTCCTTGAGCCTACTGGTTCTGGCTCTGAGATGTTTCAATATTTTTCCCGACAGCAGTCTAAATACGTACAAAGCAAATGGCTTTCTGCTACCACATATTGGTATGGAAGAATGTTTCTTATAATTTGCTAATCACTTTAAGACAACTCAAATATTCGACAATGTTAATTTTTTGGGAAATAATTATTAATCAATTTGTTGTCACTGTTTAAACTAAACAGTTTACTGCGGCAAGTCACGCTAGGTCTTAAAGTTGAACACATTTAAAATATTGAACTACACTACAAGTTACTGTGTTAGCTTGCTGGATTAGTCATACATTCATAACTATATTCCATATATAGTTCAACATTTTCCCTTACTTTGTTTAAACAGTTATTTTGGCCTTAATGCTGTGTGTGAAAAGTACATATTTCTTATGTAGATAACGTATCCTTCAACACAAGAGTGAGCGCACTTTCATATTGTGAGTTCGCGACTCATGAAACAATCTGGGTCAACAGTAAGATAACACACAGCCCAAGTGTCAAAATAATGGTTGTAATTGGACCAAGATGACTTGTTTGACGTCACTATTTTCCAAAACAATTGTAGTGTTTAGGAAGGAAAAATAAATAAAAGGATGCTGTGGGACTTCCCTGCAAAGAGCAGTCAGTGATCCAAAAAGTATCACAAGAGTAAATATTTGAAAAGACGAGGGGGCAAAACACCACTTCATTTAACAGTTGTAGTAACACAAAACATCTCTCAAATTGTCAGTTCGGGATTTCTAATGATACACAAAGAGCAATTTGGTGCCATTTAAACGATTTCAGATATGTATTGCATCTTATTGTGCTCTCTCTCTTTCTTTTGGCTCTCTAATTGAAAAATCAATAATGGTTGTCTTTCTCGCGAATCACTGTGAGAAAAGCTTTTTGGATGTGTCCATTGAAATCAGTCAATAATTAATATGTAACAAGGCAGCATTTCACCTACACATATATCACAGAAACCTTCTAATCAATAGTAAAAAGAGACATGTTGTAACCTTTCATGTATATACAGTGGAACCTCGGTTCTCGACCATAATCCGTTCCAGAACCCTGTTCGAAAACCGATTTGTTCGATCACCAAATTCATTTTTCCCATTAAAAATAATGTAAATCGTTTTATCGTGCGGCAGTAGCTCAGGCGGTAGAGTGCTCGTCTTGGGATCAAGGGATCCCAGTTCGAATCCCGGCTCGTCCGTGTTCCATGTCAAAGTGTCCTTGGGTAAGACACTGAACCCCTAACACCACAACAAGTGGTGAGCGGTTCATTGGAAAGGGGGCTCCGTTCCAACACCCTGAATGTTGGGCTCCATTCCAACACCCTGAATGTTTACCTGAATGTTCAACATAAACATAATGCTAACCCAGGCTAATCGTACATTCGCGTTATCGTAATCTTCCGTATGAAAGATTACGCTAACATGAACGTGTAAAAGTAAAAAAAAAGGATAAAGAAAATAATTATGAATAGGTTTTCTTACCTTTATGGTGGTCCGCAGAAGGCGCAGGTGGACGGTGGTGCTATTATTTCTTTCTTTGAAGCGAACGACGGGAGCTGGGGTGGCAGTAGCTCAGGAGGTAGAGCGCTCGTCTTGGGATCAAGGGATCCCAGTTCGAATTCCGGCTCATCCATGTTACATGTCGAAGTGTCCTTGAGTAAGACACTGAACCCCTAATACCCCCAATAAGCAGGTTAGCGCCTTAAATGGCTGCAAGGCCGCTATTGGGAAATGTGGGGCACAATGTGGGAAGTCATTGACTTGAAAAGCGCTATATAAATGCAGATCATTTCCTTTTCATTTCATTTCTTTAATGCAATAGTTGTACGCACTACTTTTCTTTTTTCACCTGTAGCATCTTTGCTGCTTGCACTGACTTTCTTCGGAGGCATAATTAGGGGCTAAAACACTTGGTACACCTATATTAAAAGCGAAAGCAAAACAAAGCACGTCCGCATGCGATAACGGTTGGGCAGGAAAAGAGCGATCTACACCCGTACGCCGCTCAGCATCGCATCCTAGCGTACGCACTTTTTTGACCGAACAGCGAAGCAAGAATTTCTCAAAATCTTTGGTCGGGCTCCGATTTGTTCGAACTGAGAGGCGTTCGAAAACCGAGGTTCCACTGTATTAACTTTCTGCCTAAAGATTTGTTTTATTCTTCACTGGTGATCAAAGTTAGAGAACAACTTATTTAAAAGCATGAATAATTTTGAAAAAAATACCATTATCACTACTCAACAGATCAAGGGCACTTTGTTGTGTCCATACCATTCTACCACGACACATTTTCACAAAATGGACAAGGCATTTCAACAAAAAACTGTACCTTGCCAAAAATGTACTGATCAAAATTACAGAATGTTTTAGGTGTCTCCCACTTATTGGTGCTAATTTGTTTGATTTTCTGTCAACCCCTATTTAACTGTGATTCTCACTGCCAGTTTCACTGACTTTGCGAGATGGTAAGCCATTCTAAAGTGACTGAAAGCCTCTGGCCGCAGGTTGTCCAGATGAAAATAAAGGGATGACCCTACAAGCAATAGCAAGACAAGATGATCATTCCGTAATTTTAAGAATATTAAATATTTATAAAACTACAAACTCATTTAAGTCGCCCAAGAAGGCTGGTTGCCCACAAAATACAAATGAATGAGCAGACAAGTCACTACGGAGGATGCCAATGGGTTACGGTTTCCACACTGCAGTTGGAATTGCTCACCAGTTTAGTGCTGAACATAGTTAGGATCCGCCTCGCCATACAGTGTCTCACTGTTTGAGAGCATTAGGACTGAAGGCTTACACTGCAGTGACCAAACCTCTTGTTAGCAAAAAACAACAACCAAAAAGATAGACTGGTGTAGACACACGTTGTGTGGACGGAGGAGAACTGGTCCAGAGTTCACCTCAGGGATGAAATCAAATTCAATTTATTAGGGTCTGATGGAAAGCATTATTTTCACCAACACATTGGGGAAAGAATAAACCCAAAGTGTTTCAAAAAGTCAGTGAAAGTTGGAGGAGGAAGTGTCATGGTTTCGGGCATGTTTTCTGCAGCAGGAGTTGGGCCTCTTGCACAACTACATGGCCGAATGAATGCAAATATGTATCAAAACCTTCTTCAACAACACATGGTTCTTTACTAGCCTTCATCACCCAATTAGCCTCCGGTTTTTATGCAGGACACTGCTTCAGGTCACACAGCAAAATGGGTAAAGAATTTCCTTGAAGCTGAAAACATTAAATTAATGGCTTGGCCTGCCCAGAGTACTGATCTCAACCCAATAGCGAACCTATGAAAAAATCCTTGGTGACAAAGTCATGGTCAAGAAACCCACTGCAATCAACGAACTGTGAAGGAGGCTGAAAGAAGAATGGACCAAAATCACACCAGAGCAGTGTGAGAGACTAGAGCTATTCCGTGGCCACAGATAAGCTCACGTCATTCATTGCAGAAGCCTGTACACTTCTTACCAATTGCTGACTGTTGTAACGTTCAGATTTTTTTTTCATGCCAAAGTTATCGTTCTTTTATTTTTTTATTTTGATAAGTGTGTTCTCTAATTTTGATCGTTGCGTTTTCTGAAAATGTTTTTATTTTTTTGTGAAACGATTTTATTCATTTTGTGGAAAAAGTGTTGTCATAGCATGATATTGTCACGTGGATTACCAGAACAGAGCAGGGGACCCCAGAGCGTTCGTTACAAGTCTTTTATTTGGGGAAAGAGTAAGGGTTAGCGGGAAACACGATGACCGTCGAACTCAGCAGCAACGTCGTGAAGACAACTTCGGACGACGTAGCCAATCGTAGCGTGGACGGAAGCAGGTTGAGTTTACCGGGACTGAAGAGAAGATCGTAGTTTGGGACGGAAGCAGGTCGGATCGGAGGCAGGCAGGCAGAATCAGGTAAACAAGGCACAGGTAATCGGGAGCGTCATACGGGGTACAGATGTGAATCCTCCGACAAGGAGTTCTCCGCGTAACGCGTTTAAAAGGGGAGCATTGACCAATCAGGAAGCACATTCCAGCGCGCCACATGATTACCCCAGGTGACTCCACTTGGGTAATCATGACAGAACCTCCCCCTCAAGGAACGGCTCCAGAAGTTCCCCAGGAAAAAAAATAAAAATAAATTTAACCCAAGACACGTCACAGGGAAACACAGGCAGATCAGGACAGGCAGAATCAGAAGAGTCCAGACTCAGGGGGGTCGGATTCAGAAGAGTCCAGACTCAGGGGGGTCAGATTCAGAAGAGTCCAGACTCAGGGGGGTCAGATTCAGAAGAGTCCAGACTCAGGGGGGTCAGATTCAGAAGAGTCCAGACTCAGGGGGGTCAGATTCAGAAGAGTCGGACTCCAGGGAGCGGAAAGGGAACAGACAAGACAGGAGAGGAAAGACGGGACAAAATCAGTACAGGCAGACTCAGGGCAGACATGGGAGTCGAACAGGCAGGCATGGGAGTCGAACAGGCAGGCTTGGGAGTCGAACAGGCAGGCTTGGGAGTCGAACAGGCAGGCATGGGAGTCGAACAGGCAGGCATGGGAGTCGAACAGGCAGGCATGGGAGTCGAACAGGCAGGCATGGGAGTCGAACAGGCAGGCATGGGAGTCGAACAGGCAGGCATGGGAGTCATTGCGCAGTCATACGGCCGGAAGTGCCTCAGCCAATTTCGCCATGTCGGAAAGGACTTGCCGAACTGCGCATTCTGAAGGTGAATTGCGCTGCTGATTCAGGCTTTGATAGTGGTCAGGGGGCAAATGTACGAACGCGGGGTCCATTCTGGTCGGAGGATTCTGTCACGTGGATTACCAGAACAGAGCAGGGGACCCCAGAGCGTTCGTTACAAGTCTTTTATTTGGGGAAAGAGTAAGGGTTAGCGGGAAACACGATGACCGTCGAACTCAGCAGCAACGTCGTGAAGACAACTTCGGACGACGTAGCCAATCGTAGCGTGGACGGAAGCAGGTTGAGTTTACCGGGACTGAAGAGAAGATCGTAGTTTGGGACGGAAGCAGGTCGGATCGGAGGCAGGCAGGCAGAATCAGGTAAACAAGGCACAGGTAATCGGGAGCGTCATACGGGGTACAGATGTGAATCCTCCGACAAGGAGTTCTCCGCGTAACGCGTTTAAAAGGGGAGCATTGACCAATCAGGAAGCACATTCCAGCGCGCCACATGATTACCCCAGGTGACTCCACTTGGGTAATCATGACAGATATAGACACGACAAAATGTCCTTAAAATGTTGAACAGTGAAGATGATAACCATTCATCCATTTCCTGCGCCACTTATCCTTACTAGGGTTGCAGGGGCTCTGGAGCCCACCCCACCTATCTTTAGGCAGTGGGCAGGGGACACCCTGGACTGGTTGCCAGCAAGTCACACAGAGACAGACAACACACTTGCTTATTCACACCAAGGGACAATTTGGACCGACCAGTTTGAGCTGCATTTCACCGTCTGAAAAATGCCGTACAAATACATTTTGATTTGATCTAAGGACAAAATGTTTTTTTTACATTTTAACTTTTAAGACCAAATCCAAACTGAACAAAGACTTAAGTTGCACGATGACTAACAAAATAGTGAATTATTTGTTCTCATCAGGAAGTCACTGCTCGTGCCTGACTCAATTATTTGCAGGAGTGATCTCATCGGCAGTGCTCGGATGGGTTCCTGAAATCCTCGAAAATGCTTGCATTTTATTGTTGCGTTGTCATGGATTGCGAAGCGCTTGTAATTGCTTGAAATTGTTGCTACGTTTCTAAAAAACATATGCGCAAAATGGCGCTGCCCTCTGGAGGCTTTGCTTTGCCATTGCATTTCATCTTCCCTTGTGATTAACTGCAGCTGGTATTAGTTTGTATGGCATTGTCCTATGAAGTGTCATCGCCTCTTACAGGTCGAGCCCAAGACAGCAAGTGCATGCAACACCTAAACAGGGCACTATGAAATGTGTATTACTGCAGGGATTACGTATCAATAATGGAAATTTATTCTGGGCCATGCAAAAAATTAAGGTCGCGTTTACAAGTGGAAAAATTGTAACGGGAAAAACTTCAACTAATTATGTAAGCCACATATTACTGTAATTTTTAGCCAACACCTATATGGGGAGAGATGTATCCCTAAAACAAATATACTCATGATTTCCTAAAAAAATCAAATGTTTTGATAAATGCACACACAAGATTAAAAAATTCATGAATATATATATATATATATTTATATATACATATACTGGACTGTCTCAGAAAATTAGAATATTGTGATAAAGTTCTTTATTTTCTATAATGCAATTAAAAAAACAAAAATGTCATACATTCTGGATTCATTACACATCAACTGAACTTTTTCAAGCCTTTTATTATTTTAATACTGCTGAATTTGGCTTACAGCTTAAGAAAACTCAAAAATCCTATCTCAAAATATTAGAATATCATGAAAAAGTATACAAGTAGGCTATTCAACTAATCACCTGAATCATCTAATTAACTCGAAACACCTTGCAAGGTTTCCTGAGCCTTAAAAACACTCAGCTTGGTTCAGTAAACTAAATCACAAGTATGGGGAAGACTGCTGATCTGACTGCTGTCCAGAGGACCATCATTGATACCCTCCATCAGGAGGGTAAGACACAAAAAGAAATTTCTCAAAGAGCAGGCTGTTCACAGAGTGCAGTTTCAAAGCATATCCACAAAAAGTCTGTTGGAAGGGAAAAATGTGGCCGGAAACGCTGCACAACCAAGAGAGATGACCGCAGCCTTAACAAAATTGTGAAGAAGAGCCGCTTCCAGAATTTGGGGGAGCTTCAAAGACAGTGGGCTGAAGCTGGAGTCCAGGTATCAAAAGCCACAGTTCACAGACGTGTCCGGGAAATGGGCTACAATAGCTGTATTCCCATGGTCAAGCCACTTCTGAACTCAAGACAACGGAAGAAGCGTCTGACTTGGGCTATGGAGAAGAAGCACTGGACAGTTGCAGAGTGGTCCAAAGTCCTCTTTTCAGACAAAAGCAAGTTTTGCATTTCATTTGGAAGTCAAGGCGCCAGAGTCTGGAGAAAGGCTGGAGAAGAGCAAAATCCAAGTTGCTTGAAATCCAGTGTGAAGTTCCCACAGTCAGCAATGGTTTGGGGAGCCATGTCAGCTGCTGGTGTTGGTCCACTGTGTTTCATCAAGTCCAGAGTAAATGCAACTGTGTACCAAGAGATTTTAGAGCACTACATGCTTCCATCTGCTGAAAAGCTCTATGGAGATGAGTATTTCATTTTCCAGCATGATCTGGCACCTGCACAGTGCCAAAACCACCAGTAACTGGTGCACTGACCATGGCATCACTGTCCTTGATTGGCCTGCTAATTCCCCTGACTTGAACCCCATCGAGAATTTGTGGGGTATAGTTAAGAAGAAGATGAAAGACACCAGACCTACAAATGCAAATGAGCTGAAGGCCGCTATCGAAGCATCCTGGGCATCAATAACACCTCAGCAATGCCACAGGCTGATTGCCTCCATGCCACGCCGGATTGATGCAGTAATCCGTGCAAAAGGATTCCCAACCAAGTACTGAGTGCATCAATGGACATTTTCAAATGTTTGATTTAGTTTTGCTGTAATAAAATTATTTTTTTACTTGGTCTGAGGAAGTATTCTAATATTTTGAGATAGGATTTTTGAGTTTTTTTCAGCTGTAAGCCAAAATCAGCAATATTCAAATAATAAAAGGCTTGAAATAGTTCAGTTGATGTGTAATGAATCCGGAATGTATGACATTTTTGTTTTTTTAATTGCATTACAGAAAATAAAGAACTTTATCACAATATTCTAATTTTCTGAGACAGTCCAGTATATATATATATATATATATATATATATATATATATATATATATACCTTTACCATAAGTGTGTGTGTGTGTGTGTGTGTGTGTGTGTGTGTGTGTGTGTGTGTGTGTGTGTGTGTGTGTGTGTGTGTGTGTGTGTGTGTGTGTGTGTGAGACTGCAAAATACAAACCGGATGTTTTTCTTTTACTGGTACTGGAGAAATTGGGATATTGGCTTAGAAAGTTTTTTTTTAAGTGCTTGAACTTGGCCATGAAAAAGGAGTTAGAACACTGCAAAGGACACCAATAAAATCTACATTTTGATTATTCCCTGTTTTCTTTCTTTATTTAATTTTTGCCCTTGACCTGTTTCCATGCACGAGTCAATCATTTCTGCCCTGGTGAGTTATTTAAGTGTCAGTTAAGCTTTTAAAACGTGCTCCCTCTCACAATTTACCTGTTTATAGGCACTCTGCATAGTCGAAAACGGTCCAGAATTGCGTGTGAATCGGAATTTTGCCTTTTCACTTGCCCGCCTCCAATTGTGTTCATCAACTCATCGTTAGCAAATTAAACGCTTGGATGCTATCAGCAGCCTGTTTTCTTGGACTTTTTCCCTTGCCTTATTGTCATCGGCGTCCCCTTTCGCTTCCATCCTGCCTCCCTCTTCAACCTCACTCGCTGTCTCCCCCAACCCCCTCCCAGGACCGCAGGATGAGGAGATGCATAAATTCAAGACGCATTAGTATTCCAGTCAGGCTTTCTGTTTTCAAGGCAAGGCCTGACACCCCCCAATCTGAACCTCCACTTCCCCTCCTCTCTCCCTCTCCAGCTCTATTTTTGAATCATTTAAACAGTGCTGCGTTTACTTATTTTGAAACCATCTCTAATTTATTTTCAAGCTTCACATTTTTACTTCTTCTGCAGGAATATAGCTCTATTTTGCTTTTTCGTTGCCAATTATACGGAGCTGTAGTCTTTGAAATGAGATTCATTTGCTTGGGCGTGTGTGTGCGTAATCGTGTGTGCGTAATCGTGCGTGCGTAATCGTGGGTGCGTAAACGTGAGTGCGCGTGCGCGCTGTCGGGCCCACTGGCCCAAGCGATACATCACGCATGTCTGATCAAGAAGGGCACAGAGCCCTGACAATAACATTTTAGAAGAACTGCATGCAGAATGCGTCTCTCTTTCGCTCTTTTTTGCCGAGAGATCAGCCAAGACTCAACCGGATTGGGTCAGCAACCCAAACTATTGAAAGAGCCATATCAAACCGAAGAAAACAAAAACACAAATGTGTCTAGAGCTGCAAAAAAACGTAAAGCTTCATATAAACCTATTTTAAATTAAGATCCAAACGGGTTCCATGCATAAAAGTTAGTCATTTCATTTTTAGTATGTATTGCAAATATTTTTAAAGCCTTAAAACACTTCAAAGGTGCTGTCTAGAATTTTGGAAATGCTCCACTAGCTGATGCCATATTCTGGCTTTAGTCATCATTATCTTCCTTTGTCAAGTTGCTTCTGTGGCGCGTGCAAACACTTGCATTTCTTAGATGCGCTTGAATAAAGCCATCTTTTTTTATCTATTTTGGGGGTTTGGTGGCGTTTGAATTGTATTTCAAACATTCCATTTCTTACTTTCACTATTTTCATACTTCACTAAGAGAAAACCTTGAGCACAGCATTAAATCACTCTTCCTGCTTCCTGATATGTTGCGAGTCCAGAACAGCTCTGATAAAACTAAGAGAAAAGTCTCTTATTTCTGCAGGCCAGACTCTCGAACAGGAAAGGGGTTGGAAACCCAAAATGTCAAACGAGCCATAACAGAACAAATAAAAACAAAAGCAAGACTGTCTGAACCCGCAAAATAAATATCAAGCTCTATACAAACCTTTTTTTTTAAATAGAATCCAAGCATGTTTCAAACATAAAAGTTACTCAATTACCTTTTGATATTTGTGGTTAATATTTTTAAAGCATTTGTAAATGTTGAGAATTTTTGTTTCATGTTTGTACTCTTATTAAAACACGTAAATAACACCCCCGATTTGTTTTTTTTTTCCAACTTTCAAATATTTCTGCCCACCTCCACATTTGGTACGGCGCCTGAACTGCATTTTGCTGCACTTTTTTTACTTGAAAAGGAACTCAAGATCAGGGTGGCATTTTTAGTTGTAACGGGAATCAATCCCGGGGCACAGCAGTGAGAATGCTTAATTCTTACCAATGATGTTAATAACATATGCAAAGGCATGGGTTTCATCCCATTATCACACTATCTTGAGTCACAGTACCAAAGATGTACGTTGATTTTGTGGTGCATTTCAGTTGTTACAATTACAGTAAATTTGTCTCTTACATTGCTTAAAAACAAAAAGAATAATATAACTTCTTGTCCTTGTAACATGTGAAACACACAACAAAATTAGCATTTTTATCCATACCGTGACTAAAAATACTGTGATGTATTGCCTTTTCGCAAGTCATCTATACCACTCATAGCCTGGTGCGCTAATAACTAAGCTGAACTTGGGACCTTTTAACACTGTGCACGGCACAACATAATATGTATATTTCATGGAATATTTTTCTGTGACAAACCAACGGATTGTTATTTAGTTATTTCATAGTGTATTATTTTCTGACTTTTGATGTGGGAAGAATCCAAAGGGTTTATTTGATGGTGGCTTTCTGCAAAAACAATACATCTTTATATTCAGCCACTGCTGCAATTGTGAAACTTCTGTTACAAAATGTGCCCTGCCCCTCATCAGAGGAAGGAAAAGAGGTTTGTGGCCCTCACAGGCAAAAACTTTGGGGACCCTTGTTTTAGGCCGCCACTGAGGCAGCGATCAAGAACAACATGTGGCTTTCGAGCCGCAGGTTGCTGACCCCTGCCCCACTGAGTCACTTGAGTTATTTTACAAGCAGTTTGGGACACCGAAACAACAAGGATTTGCAATGCAGTGCGTTTCAAGTTTTTAAAAAAGTACATTATATAAAGTAATACAGTTAATCAGTGGTAGGCAAAGCTTTTCAATCGTGGGCTGCATTGGGTTGAAAACAATTTGGCAAAGGGGGCGGGCCAGGGAGTTGAAGATAAATTCGATTTTGTTTTTATTATGCCTATACAGTTTCAAATCCGATACAACAGATGAGGGAAAAACATAACGAAGGCTATCCAATATTCGATGAATAAATAAATTAAAATGAATAGATAAATGCAGGTATCCACATGTTTGTTGTATATTTAGTTTCATTTTACTTTTATAAATCGATAGATGTCATTTTTAGTGCTTTGAAACACTCAGAATTTCAAATAACAGCATGCCCCTCTTTTAAAGGGACAGTGTGCATTATTTAGCATGTGCTAGTGGTAGAAAAACTTCATAGGAACTGTTGATTTCAATAATGAGCAAAAATACACCAAGTGTCATATCATAATCCACGTTTCAAATACAGTACTCGTAGATTGAGAAATTAGCATTTATTTTACATTACATGAGCCCCACGTAAAGGGAGCTGACTATAACTTTCTACCATCTTGCTGCTACGGGTACCCAAAAACCTCAAAAGGTTTCCACCAAAAAAGACGGTGCGTTTTGGGTGCTTTGAGGCTTAATATTTTGTGTTCTTACTTGTGATTTTATAGAATTCGTTTTTGGTTGCACTACTCCATAAAGCGACATATAGTGGTCAAATATGACACACTGTCCCTTTAAGCAATACATTGGATACGCATGCTTTAAAAACTCAAAATGTAAAAGTGTTATTCTTTACTCCACATTCGAGTAATATTTTGATAAATACAAAACATTATCAACACCAAGATACCCCGGGGACAAAATTGGCACTGAAGAAATCTATTTTTTTTTTCTTCGTCGTACTTTTGCGGACCGGAATAAAAAGCTTGGAGGGCCGTGTGTGGCCTGTGGGCTGTAGTTTGCGTATTGAATGATTATAATCAGTTTGGATATGTTTGGAAACCCATACAATTTGAGAAGTTTAATTCAAACTTCCTTAATAATGTAACATTGAAACAAAATAATAAAAAATAATGTTAAGATGTTACTGAAATTTAATTCTCTTCGGACAGTCAATTTTTGTAGTAAGAAATTGTTTATTACAACATACATAGTTTATTTCAAAAAAACATAATACAAGCTTTATACTGAAAATAAATAATTACTTGAGCTGTCATCGAAATTTGGAATAAAACCCGCCGAAACAGTTCAATCTCATACTGAAAATATTTTTTACATTGCCAATCAAGTGCACGAATAACTAAGAACAATTTCTTTAAATTAATGACTTGAAAGGGATAATATATAAAAACTGTACAGTATTCCAAAAAATACTTGTGAAATAAAGCAAAGAGCAGGAGTATTTATATTATAAAATCGGGATAGTTGAACGTACAATAAAAATAAAGGCAGGTGTGTAGCGTAAAATCTGTTTTCTATTTGCAGCTCTTTTTCAGAGTTTACACAGTTTAAATGGTCGAAACTGAATAAAATCAAGAAAACACATTTATAAATAGTTGTTGTTGTTAGCGGCTAGGTCGCAACGGAGGAGGAAAAGCCGACTTCAAGTGCTATGTTGTTGATCCATGGTCTGAAGGACAATTTTTTTTATATGCAAACAATAATAGTAACAGCAATTACAGATGCTATTACAATACACGGAAGGATTGGTGAGCAAAAATACACGAGGTGCTTAATATATTTGGCATACCTGCCAATATATATGTTTCCCCTATTTTATACGTTTTTTGATCAAATTGTGTACGCCGTATAACAATATTTGTACGGGGAAAAATATTTAAAATATACTGCTACGTTCAATAAACAGTAAAATCGTTAGTGTTGGTTTAACACTCGTAGATAAGGGGCATTTGTTCACTAAATTAGCATTAAAAGTTTACTCTTAAGTGTCGAATTAACATCATCATTGAGTGCCTTAAAACAAAATGGGCAAGACAGACTATAGAATAAAAACAAAGATAATTTGTGTAAATAAATTTCATATACCAAATAAACAACACAAACAATTCGTTCAGTCTTTTTAATAGTTCTTTCCCCGCTTGCAGTGAATTTGGTGTCGCTTACAGTACGATTACCAGTGTTCATTTAACTCTCATAAATAAGGACCATATGTTTACCGAGATAGTGTTAAAAGTTTACTCTTCAATTTTTAAATTAACAATTTAAAATAATCAATTTAAAATGCTCAGTTAGGATGTTAACATCTTGTTATTTATTTCAGTATTAAGCTTTGTATCTATTTATACTGTTAACATCATGTTGACATAATAACTCAATACCTTGAAATAAAATGTTAATTTAACACTAAGAGTGTAAACTGTTATCTCTACATCAGTGAACAAGGTCCCTTTTTAGGAGTGTTAAATCAACATTGGTACATTTACTGTGTATGCTACACTGAATTCACATGGGGAAAGAACTAAGAAAGATGCTGAACATACTGTTTATTTTTTTTTCATGTAAAACTATTTACACAAATTTTCTTTGTTTTTATTATACGTAGTATATCTTGCTGTGAGTGAATAGTTGTGTTTGAAAGGTTTACTATCGCTTAATAGGGCATTCGTGATCATTAAGAAGTGGGGAAATTGGCTGAGGTTGACAGGTACACAAGGCCTATTTGTGTATGCAGATAATGATATCAATAATAACAGTAATTACAGATGTTGTTACAAAACATGGAAGGATCGTGAGCAAAATTATACGAGACGCTCCAACTCTTCAGTTCCTGAAAAAAGTCACCCCCTGAACAAAAATAATAATAATTAATAATAATAATTATATATATATATATATATATATATATATATATATATATATATATATATATATATATATATATATATATATATATATAAAGAAGGAAGCAAAATTTCAAACAAAATAGCAGTCATTTTGCTGAATTAAAAACTAAAGGCGCTGGTAGATTATAGGCACATTTTTGTATTTATATCCGACCATTTTAGCGGCTCCGCGGATTGATGTGAAACGATGGAATAATGCCCTTGAAGCGCTTGAAGCAGAGGCGGGTTTTCCGGTCCTCGAGGGCCTGCAGAGAAACCTCCAAAATTCATGCAGGACTTGCTGCCTTCGAGGACCGGAGAGCTGAGCTCTGGCTTTGAGCGAGGCCAAGGCTCGAGCCGGGTATCTCCTGGAGGTCTGAGAATGTCCCAAATTGGGTCCGGTCAGAGATCGTGGCACGATGCCGCATCGCCCGCCACGGTGTAGGGCGCTTCATGCGCCGATGGGGGCGGTTCCCCAGGCGGCGTCATGCGCTTCTCTTTCTGCCTCCGGTTGCAGAACCAAACGCGCACCACCTCTTTCTCCAGCTGCAGCGTGTCTGCCAGCGACGTGATCTCCTGTGCAGAAGGCTTGGGGCACTTGAGAAAGTGCGTCTCCAAAACCCCCTTGACGCTCACCTCTATGGAGGTCCTCTTTTTCCTCTTCCTCCCCTGGGCTGCGATCTTGTCTATACTGCTGGAGCTCCCCGTGGATGAGTCCGCCTCTTCCAGCCACTTGTTCAGCAGCGGCTTGAGTTTGCACATGTTTTTAAAGCTCAACTGCAGAGCTTCAAACCTGCAGATGGTGGTTTGGGAAAAAACATTGCCGTAGAGCGTGCCCAGGGCCAGACCCACGTCAGCCTGCGTAAAACCCAGTTTGATCCGTCGCTGTTTGAACTGCTTGGCAAAGTGCTCCAGCTCGTCCGATGTTGGCGTCTCCTCGTCCGAATGATCGTGGCAGTGATGGGCGCTCAAGTCGCCATGCTCGGGGCTAATTGTGTCCCTGAAGCCTTGGTTCGGAGGCGGAGTGAGCCCGCCGTGCTCTAGCATGCCGTTAACCGGGAAACCCGTCTGGGAGTAGATGTTGTGGGTCCCCCACGCTGCTGGATGGTTGTTGTGATGCGGGGAGTGGTGGGCTACATGTGGTGAGCGATGGTGGTGTATGATGCCCAGTTGGAGGTCCTCCCGACCCGGTTTCACGTCCTGTTGCTCCATAGAGGCCGACCACGGACTGCTATCCGAAAGAGCGCTCCCCCATTGATGCCCGAGGGGATGCCCGTTATTTTGGAGGTAGTCCCCGTGCAGGAGTTTTTGATGCCCCCTGTAGGGACTCGCAGGCTGCATGACCTGACTGTCCGGGTGGATCATAGGGCTGGAGCCGAGCAGGGTGTAGGGACTGGAGGCAGCTGTGGCCATGCTGGCAGCTGAACCCCACTGGCGACACTAAATTGAGCCGAAACACAGCCTCTGACATCTCCTCTCTCACCGGAGCGGTGTTGACAGGCGGCTGGAACCGCCAGTAGCAGTGGAACGTCGAATCTCCGCCAATGATGGCGCTGTGCACAGCTGCATGTCCCGCCTCCCAGTACGGAACTGCAGGGACAGGAAAGGGTTAAAGTGGGGTTGGCAAACCAAAATGTTCAAAGAGCCACACTGGACCCCCAAAAAAGCAAAACAAATAAAATTATAATAAACATTTTTCTAAACGACACAGAATTAAAAGCTTTATAAAAGCCTAGTAAGAAATACAAATCATACCGTGTTTAAATAAGGGAATTGCAATTATTTTTAAGGGGTGTAATTGGACAAGTTGAAGGGTATATGTAAATTAAAAGGTATGTCATAGGAAGTTAATTTCAACAGGAAGTAAGATGCTCAATTGACGAAAACTTTTCGTTGCGTTCAAAGACCAAAGTTGTAGTCGGAAATATCATACTTTAAAGAAAAAGCTCTAGTGAATGTTTGTTTTACTGTGGGTTGGTTTGATGTCTTATAGTACTTCTTTATGCTTATTTTTTTGAAATAAGCTTCACTTGATGAATTGTATCTGTTAAGTTTAAACTTTAGTAGACACTCAAAATTAGGAGAGAAGACATTATTTGATTTTGAGCTCACAAACAGAACAGAGAAAGAAGCTTTCAGTTACGAAAGTCCAACTTTTTATAAAGATGAGCCCTTTCTTTTTAATACATATCCCAGGTTATAAAAGGAGATCCACCCAATAAGAACAGCAATATGATTAGTCGATAGCATCAACGATTTAATAATAAAAAAAAAAACAACAACAGGGTGCAATAATAGACAAGATGAGGAACTGGCTTGAATCTCCTTTGCAGGTGTTCAATATTAAAAACGGGATAAACTTATCAGTGTTACTATCATGATGGAGAAAAACACATTTAAGTGAAGGGTCTCAATATTGTACATGGCAGTTGGCGGTTTTTTACAGGATGGCTGAAAAGCAGGGTGTGATAGAGACTGGTTTGAGTGCAGAATTTCCCAGAATGTCACAGATCATTGTTTCAACCCAAAACACCAGTTTTTAAAGAGACAGTATATATTATTTGACCATGGGATAACGCTGCACAGTATTGTGTTGTGCAACCTAAAACGAGTGCTAAAAAGCACAAGTAAGAACACAAAGTACAGAGACTCAAAGTGACCAAAATGCGTCGTTTTTCTTCCAATTTCTTTCCTTCGGGCTTTTTGAGCTTTTTGGGTACCTGCAGCAGCAAGATGACGGACATTCATGGAGGTTTCCTTGAAATGAGGCTCGTGATATGTTAAATCTATGCAGTTTTCTTGCCTTTCAAGTATTATTATAAGAATGTGTTGGTACAAAAAGTAGCTCTCAGCTTGAAAAATGTTGGGGACCCCTGGTCTTAACAATACAATGTAAAAACCTTTAACACTGTAAAAAATAATGCTCATACTAAAAAAAAAGATTCAGGACCAAACTTAAGGGAGTCCAACCCACCAAAAAATCAGCAATGTAACAAAAATACAAATATTATATAGATAGATAGATAGATAGATAGATACTTTATTCATCCCCGAAGGGAAATTCACTTTTCCAGCAGCATCCCTAAGCTGAGAACAATCGAAAATAACTGAGAACAATCGAAAAATAACACGGGAGCTGCTGGAGTGGCTGCCATTCGTGACGGCGCCGGAGAAACGATTCAATTTGAATCATGTACAAACAAACAAACAATTGAATCATGTACAAGAAACGATTCAATCTGAATCATGTACAAACAAACAAACAATTGAATCATGTACAACAAACAAACAAAATATTTATGTTTCAATAAGTGGAGTGTTAATAAAATGGGGGGAAAATAATTTAACAATGTTAACAAGACAGCTAATATACCTTCAAAGACAGGATATTTTCAAAAGAGTGCAAATAAAGTGTAAACACAATTTGATCCAATTTAAAAGTTATTATGTATGTATAATCTTGTGAACAACATTATTATAATCATAGTTAAAATAGGAAGACAGTATTGATCCAAGGAGAATAATATCGATCCAATCCGAGTACTTGCCCAGTACGGATATCAATATTTGAATCAATCTACAACCCCCTGAAGTTTTTATATGGATGGTAAATGTAATTTTGCTCATTATTTAAATCAATATTGTTTTTTTTCTTTGATGAATCGCGTTTTTTTTACCACTAGGAGGCGTTAAGTGGTACACACTGTCCCTTTGATGAGCTATTGGTATTATACGGTGACCTAAAGCTCTAAAAAGTTGATTCAGCTCATTGCGTCTACTCTAAGGGCGGTCGAACCAGAAGTGAGCCTGATCCACCGTGTCTGTTCGTGGAACAATGTGTCCGTGGAGCGCAGTTCCTGTTTATTAATCGGTTTCCGACTGTTTTACACGCGCAATTTTAAGGCTGCTACTGTCACCCTTCAGTGCTTCAGCTCTGGTCGCATTTGTGAGACGTACCAACAGCTAATTTGTGAGGACTCAATAAAGTCTGGTCGGGTCCTAACTGATAATCATTAACTTTAAGTAAAGTCGTTTTTGAAGGTCGTTCTATTTTAGACTTTTACGCACGGGCCATTCCACAGTTAGATCAAGTCACACATTCAAATAAACGCGTACAAATCTAAAAATCACATGTGTTTCCATCTCCTCCTCATATAAATCAATGCATTTATCTTATTTCTGCACTAGATAACCGAACTGTGCACTCTCATTTCCATTTGAAGAATGTGTGCCAGCATCCTTATTGCTTTGCAATTCCATTAAATATATTGCCGGGGCTCCCAGGTTAAGCTTGATTTAAATTTGCATACATTTTCATACATTTAGAAGAAATAAAAAGAAGGCTGCAGCCTGCAGAAATTCATTACAAAGAGTGCCGGGGAGGGAACGCAAGAGGTCGGAGCAAGTGAGCTGAAGGGGGCCCCACGACGCGTGGATGTGACCGCCGACCGCCGGACGTCGATTGGACGTCAAAAGGACTCCGTGACCACGACCTCCATGATGACGACTGGGGGAGCCTATCCGATACAAGTAAGCTTTGTTTGTAACGAAGAAGATGCAAGGCCTTTTTATATCTATATGTTCTTCGTTTGTATTTCAATCAATAGCGTAGTTTTGCATGAACTGAAATATTGAGCAATCATGGTTTTGTCCCAACCATGCATGATGTATTTAAAAGTGCAATATGTCCCCACCGATGCCAAGAAAAAACCTACGCCTTTGATTCTTGAGCTGAATATTTTTTAACACTAGAAACGTCTATCACTGTATGTATTTTGATTCTCAAGAAGAAATCATTTTAACTAAATACCCAAATTAGTAAGTAATATTGGGGGAAACAGTTTAACAGTAACGCTGAATTATTAATTTTATTTTTAGTATCTACCAATACATACCTCTGTTTGTTCCTCAATATATGAGGGGAAAACATAACGAATCCCTATCGTCACGGCTATTTAAAAAAGACACATCTCACGTTTAAGACACGTTTATATATATATATATATATATATATATATATATATATATATATATATATATATATATATATATATATATATATATATATATATATATATATATATATATATATATATATTTTTTTGTGTTTATTACATTCAAGCAGGAATAAAAACAATGACATATTAAAAAATTGAGATACGTCTTTTTAAACAGTAGTGACCATTTATTGCAAATTCTGGACGGCAGACCACACCTGACTAAAAGCCGCATGCTCAAATTTTAGAACGAGATTTTTTTTTGTCTTTATATAACACGCACCAGATTTTAATATTTTTTTCTAAAGTGTTATTTTTATGCTTGTGTTTTTGTTGCTAATTCATGAACCATTTTTTAAAATGTTAATCTAAAACAGTTTAAATATTTTTGAATTGAATTGTCTTTATTGTCATTGATATGAACGTTGTGAAAAATTGTATGCAACAATATGGCATGGCACTTTAGGGTGAATATATATAAAATGCTTTAAAGAGAATAAAAAGATAAAAGACTGTCTGGATAACTAGACAAAACATATTTACAACGTTGTGCTTAGAAACTGGCCTAAGTTTTTGTTGTGATGAAAAAAAATGGTGCATTGTAACAACAGTGCAATGAAAAGAAGTGCAATAACATTTAGGAGCAACAAAAAGCCCAAAAACTAATAAGTCACAATATATATTGACTCTCACAGTTGTTTGCAATAACATGCAGTAGCAATAATAATAATGGTAAAAAAAACACAACTACAAAAAGGCAAACAAACATTTCTCAAGATTTATATTTTACAGTTTTGTGTGCTCGTTTAAGGTGGTGATGGCCCTGGGGAAGAAGTTCTCTCATAGTTTTTAAAACAGCTATTGATATTTTAAATCATATGAAAAGTATTGAAATTTTAGACAATTTAAAATTTGTTTGCTCTTTTTTTATTATGTTTACTTTTCTATCATGTTACAAAAAATAACAAATCACCTGAAAAGCAAAAGAGCTGTCAGGTTAAAGCCAGAGGTTTATATAAGAGACACTAAAATAATTTGACACTTGTTCTA
This sequence comes from Urocampus carinirostris, assembly GCF_059441175.1. Classification (NCBI taxonomy): domain Eukaryota; kingdom Metazoa; phylum Chordata; class Actinopteri; order Syngnathiformes; family Syngnathidae; genus Urocampus; species Urocampus carinirostris. Next base: position 6,940,825 of record NC_142357.1, on the reverse strand, counting down.
TCAGTCATTCGAAAATAATAGCAAACTACTGATTTTCCATGAACAAATTATCCTTTGGATATATGATGAAATGAAATGATCGGCATTTATATAGCGCTTTTGAAGTCAATGAAGACTTCCCAAAGTGCTTTACAATGTGCTTCACACTTAAAAATGCATTACATTTAAGATGAATTATTTTTGCTTGTTGGTGGAACTTACAAAAGGAGTTTGGTTTCAGGGGAACAAAAAGTTAAAATCCATTACATTAGTTATAAAAAAATTTACTTTGCAGATTTTGAAAAAAAAGAAGATATTTCTTTTTATTTTCTAGCACCTGCCTGCAAAGTTTGGAAGCACCCAAGGGTCTTCTTTTTTTTTTTTTGGAGGGGCGGGGGTCGTATTGCTCTCGATAGTCTAAGTTTCCAAGTGTAACAGATGCTTCTGTAGAAAACGCTCCGCGTGCTGATTCCTTTTCTTCCCATCAACATTTTTGTGCCGTCGAGCTGGTTTCCATAGTGAGGCAAATAAAAGGCAAATCCCCGCTCCGCGCCTCCAATAAAGAGCCCATTCAGGGATAACCCGGGCCAGCCACGCTACACTTACTGCCTCTTTCCTATCGAGGCACACATTACCGCTCAATAAGACAAGCTAATGACTCATAATTTCTCTCATTTTGGCCTTTTTTCCTCCGCTCACCCCCTCTTGAAATAATAGTTTGTTTGGCAATTGCTGTTTGTTTGTTTGTTTGTTTGCTTGTTTTGCGTAAAACTGCCACGAATGGTGACGACAAATTATACATATTTTCGAATTTTATTTAAGCATTTTTGTCTAAATTATATTCAAAATGCAGTTCCAATGCTCTAAGTATTTTTTCAATTTGGCACAATGAGTTCGTTCGACAAGATCAGCGGTGGGCAAACTTTTGAATTCGTGGGTCGCATTTGGTTAAAACTGTGGCCTATCCATTTTTCTCTTATTTTATTTATAAATAAATATGCATTCATATATTTACACGTTATTTTTTATCTTTTAATTGTCGAGTTTCATCAAATTGGTTTTGAAACGCTAAGAATGAAAGCAAAATCATATATTTTTTTGCAGCAAAGCAACAAAATTTGCACTCAATTTGATATTTAGTTTTGTAGTATCTTTGCAGCATTATTGAAATATATTTGTAGTATTTCTGTTGTATAGTTTTTAATATCTATGTAGGTTTTTCTGTTCTAATATCATAGGTCCTTCTTTTCAAGATTTCATTTTTGATGTTTAGTTTTGTAGTATATTTGTAGTATTACTGCAGTTATTTTTATAGTATTACTGTGGTAATTATTTGTATTATAGTATCGCAGTAGTAGTGTTTTAGTAGCATTTATCTAGTAGCAGTATTTTGTGGTATTCTATTATTGTAGTAGCATTTTAGTGTTGTTTTGTACTATTTTTTTCTTTTCAGAATTAAGGCAAAATAAAGCAATAAGTCCCCATTCTTAAAGGTGGGTTTGTGGTCTGAGGTGTCCTAAAGTGAAAAAAACTATTTTTTTACAGAGTTCAAAGAGGCCTTATGCTTTATTTTTCACTGCAAACATCTGCTTTTATCTTACTTTTAGCAGAGCGGTTGGGGCGGAACACATTGCATTGAAGGAATGGGGCCTGGGGACAGTCCTGGAGAGTGACGTCATGCTGTTCCCTGAGGGTTTTTTTAATTCTGTTCGCCAGTTTAGCATGAAAATGGTGAAAGTAAGAAAAGGCCTCTCTCAAATAGAGTCCAAACACCAATTAAAACCCTAGAAAAGGTGAAAGAACAAAGAATTTGCTCAAGTGCATCTAATAAAGTTGCGTATTTGCAAGCGCATCATTAATTGGTTTACTAAGGCTGCAATGATGGTACAAAAGAAGAGAGTAACAAAGTTCAAAATTCTGTATAATTCCTTTGAGCACCTAGTTTTGTGCTATTTTTGTAGCATTTCTGTTGTAGCATTTTGGAGTAGCCACCCAAAAGGACACAAATGGCACAAAAGACGACAACATTATTTCATTAGTAGTACTTTATTTACAATTAAATATACTGTATTGTCATTTGATTTTTTTCACCATTTTCATTTGGCATGTGGCCCGCGGGCCATACTTTGCTCACCCCTGGACAAGATGAATAATGTTGAGACTGCCATTGAAACATCACGGGGCCCCAGGGTGCGCCTTGTCACGGGGTCACATGACCTCTGTAAACTTTCCCCACGCAGTGCTGACCCCTTATGCCCTGGGCCCCATTTAACATTTTAATGCGCTCAATGAGAAAGCCAGTATAAGATCACTTTAGCAGTGCAGGACTAAATGAAAACATTGCCATCTGATAATTATGGAAAATATTAATTTTTATGCTAATCAACACTGCAGGGCATATTGAAAAAAATGTGCGAATGTATGTGTGTTTTAATAGTGTCACTGGCTAAAACCGTCAACATGTAATAACAATAATGGCACATATATACTCTAAATACAAACTACTCTCACATACATGCTTTGTAACTGCATTTGGGTAAAAAACAAAACAACTAAATTTGGGGATCAAATAAATATAGCAAACCAATAAATACATAAACAAACAATGAAACTGTTTGGCTTGAACTTGGACGAATCCACCGTGCCGAATCTACAGTAATCCCTCATTTATCACAAATGTTACGTTCCAAACACAACCCATGATATAGGCGAAACCCGTGAAGTAAAAACCTTTATCTTTTTACCTTCACTATACAATTTAAGGGACAGTGTGTATTGTTTAGCACATCCTAGTGGTAAAATTAAACTTCTTTCATTCAAAAAATATTGATTCAAACAATAATAATAAAAAAAGGAACTTTCATGTAAATGTGCATATTTTAGGAACCCCCACATCTCACTCCAGCTTAACCCATATCATTCTCGAGGACACCTCCTTCCATCTTTCATTCTCTCACTCAGCAACAAAAAGCCACACATTCCCTAGCTTCCCCTTGTATTCGCACCTGACACTCACTCTACCACATCATCAAAACACACCTCACCACTCCCTCTCAACTTAGTCTCACTCAATGCAAAGACATCAAACCTTCTTCTCAGAAACGAACTTCCAATTTCTCCTCTCTTACTCTCAATTGTACTACAACCACGCACATTCAGCACCTAGAGTCTTAGGGTGGTTAAAGGCACCCTTCTTCCACCCTCTGCATGATCTTGACCCTTTCTGGGAGATTGATACAGAGGAGGGGATTCCCAGCCCCATCACTCCGGCCCTTTTAGACGCCTCTTACGTCATGCAGGAAATACAGTGGGAGAATTTTGTTTTCAGCAGCAGCACACAGATGTAACCATTTGTAAGCATATTTCTCACACAGCATGCCACAAGCCGCCACCTTCCTCTTTAACATGAAGCAATCAAAATGTAAATTCTTTATAAATAAATACAGTTGTTTCGCTTTTCATCAAGCAATTTTTGCATCATAAACTACAGATACAAAAGTTTACATATCATTATTCTTGAAACATGCTAAGTCTTTTTTAATGTATGACCTAAAGACTCCACGAAAAGTTTGACTAAAACAGCCAAATAATTTGGATAAATCAAACAAAATTCCAGAACTGGGTCATTTTGTCCAAAATTATAAAACAACAACACGTCAAGTCAAGTCATGTTTATTTGTATAGCCCTTAATCACAAAGAGTCTCAAAGGGCTGCACAGACCACAGTTTATTGCTATTACTACACCATCCCCTGATCTAAAACCTACACAAGGGCAAGGAAAAACTCAAAAACCTCAACATGAGGAAAATGAAGAAACCTTGAGAAGGGGCCGCACATGAGGTAATCCCCCTTTCAGGATGACCAGGCTGCAATGGATGTTGCAATAATAAATAATACACATATATGATCAACAGGAAATATAGGTCATTCATAAGCTATAGAAAAGAAGTGTTTTAAGCCTAGATTGAAACAACACCAGATGTTTATTTATTTATCTATCTATCTATCCATCTATCTATCTATCTATCTATCTATCTATCTATCTATCTATCTATCTATCTATCTATCTATCTATCTATCTATCTATCTATCTATCTATCTATCTATCTATCTATCTATCTATCTATCTGTCTATCTGTCTATCTATCTGTCTGTCTGTCTGTCTGTCTGTCTGTCTGTCTGTCTGTCTGTCTGTCTGTCTGTCTGTCTGTCTGTCTGTCTGTCTGTCTGTCTGTCTGTCTGTCTGTCTGTCTGTCTGTCTGTCTGTCTGTCTGTCTGTCTATCTGTCTGTCTATCTGTCTGTCTATCTATCTATCTATCTATTTATCCATCCATCTATCTATCTATCTATCTATCTATCTATCTATCTATCTATCTATCTATCTATCTATCTATCTATCTATCTATCTATCTATCTATCTATCTATCTATCTATCTATCTATCTATCTATCTATCTATCTATCTATCTATCTATCTATCTATCTATCTATCTATCTATCTATCTATCCATCTAGTTTTATTTTAATAATCTGAAGGCAGATTTGATAAGGAAATTAAATGTTTTTGAGATGAAGTATCTGGGGAGTATGTTAGGAGTGACAAGATTGGATGGATTGAGAAATGCAACTGTGATAGCCAGAACTGGAGTAGAAGTGGAACTGAACAAGCGTGTGTATAATAGAGCACTCGTTTGGTTTGGATACATGGAGAGGATGGATGAAGGTTGAAAAGGATCTACAGAGCAGAAGTAAATAGAAGGAGACCAAGAGGAAGGCCGCGATTGACGTGGATGGATGGTGTTATGAGTGCACTGCAGGAAAGAGGTCTAAATATAGTGGACGCTAGAGATCTTGTTGGTGATAGGAATGAGTGGAGAGGTGTTGTAAAAAGATAGTGGGATGTTTAGACACGTTCTAAGGGATGGGCAGGGCACCCGTATGATGCGGCAGGGGTAAACCAGTTAAAGCTGTCGGGCCCTGCTGTTGAAGAGAAGAGTGTGTTGTGTCACCCTGACCAGAGTGACATGGCCGCTTTCTTGTGTCCCGTTTCATCTGGAGGGACGAAAGCAGGACCAACTTGGGTGCCGAGGTGCTTAACTTGTTTGGGTGTTTGGGCATTTGGGTTGGCCATGGTCCAAACATTTGTGTTTGTGTTTTTTGCTACTTTTCCCCTTTTTTAATTTTCTTTGCTTTTGTATGTGTTTGTCTTGCTGTCGGTCACCTCTCTTGAAGGATATGACCAGGGTAGATAGATAGATAGAATTTTAACTGTATTAAAAATATTTTGGCATTTTTTAATAAAAATACAATTCATCTAAGGCACTGTTTTTCAACGAGTGTGCCATGAGACCTTGTCTAGTGTGATTCTGGAAGTAGCCCAATTTTATCTTAGCAAAAAAAGTAGTTCAGCATTGTTGCTTTCTTCCATCGATCAGCCGAGTAATTGTAACAGTCATTCATATCAGTAGGTGGCAGCAAATTACCATGTTTATGTACTAATTATTTGCTCATGTGGTAGTACAGTATATGTAATAATTTATTTTGTTTATTGAAAATGTTCAAGATATTACTTCAAATATAGTATAATTAAAAATCTTGCACATTATTTTTTGATATCAATTATTATTTTCTTATTTTATAAAAAAAAAGAAAAATAATTAGAAAATAGGAAAAATATATGTATTCCTGAAGATAAATGTTGGTAATTTTAGGTATTGATATTGTTATTTTTCAGGAAAAAAAAGATTGAAAAAGGTAATTTTTTTTAAAAAGATCAAAAATGTATTAAAAAACTAAATTAGAGCAAACGCATTCACCAAATTGATGAGCCAAGGTGACCACAAATGCTAAGAAAAACCTTATAATGTCAATTTGAGCAACACGATAGAAATCAAATCCAGCTACCGGACTTTCTGTGCGAAGTTTGTATGTCGGGGCGGCAGTGGCTCAGGAGGTAGAGCACTCGTCTTGGGATCAAGTTCGAATCCCGGCTCCTCCGTGTTACATGTCGAAGTGTCCTTGGGTAAGACACTGAACCCCTAATACCCCCAATATCCAGGTTAGCGCCTTACATGGCTGCACGGCCGCTATTGGGAAATGTGAAGCACACTGTAAAGCGCTTTGGGAAGTCTTGACTTGAAAAGCGCTATATAAATGCAGATCATGTAATTTCATTAAGCTTTAAAAAAACATGAAACTGGTGCCAACAACTTATTTTTGAAGGTGTTCTATGAATGGTGTGCCTCGAGATTTCTTAATAAAAAAGCATGCCTTTGCTCAAAAACGAGAAACACAGTTTTAAGGTGCAGCATTTGCATCTCAAACTTCCCCTTTTTCACACCAGACGCCTCAGGAATTGTTCATTTGAAATGTCTCGAAACGGATGTTCCATTTCGTTGTTAAAAATTTAAAAGGTTAAACATAAAGAAGAAAAAGAAAGAAAGAAAAGAAAAGAGGCAAGGCTATAGGATTGTGGATCTGGCGTGATATTGAATTGAACGTGTAAACAAAGTGACATTTGGTGGCATTGTTGTGACAGTAAACACAGGCAATCATTAGATAATGTTGTTTGGAATAATTGAAGTTTCCAGAAAATATAATTACACATTATTTTGTTATTTCTTTTGCTAAAAAAGAGCAAAGAGGAGCTTCAAAGAGAGCATCGAGACCTTCAACCTGCAACGTGTCCCCATTAGTATTCCAATATGATGCAAAGTCGAGCATAAAATTATTTGACTCTGTGGTTAATTAGAAATTGAATTGAGTGAAAACAATAGACATGCCTCAGGTCAGGGACACTTTTTTTTAAACTCATTTCTTCAGCGGGTTGCAATATTATTCTTTATTATCTGAGGGTTTGGAACAGAAAATTAAATTGAAACGTTTTCCCCTCAAAGTCAATGTTTGTCAAAGTGATTATTCTGTGTGTGTGTGTTCTTGTTTTACAGGTGCTGTCTGCCAAGGGCTTGATCGTGTTACAGTGTGAGTGGTTCGAATCCACATAACATTACAATGTGTAAAACTTCAAACTTCAACAAAAAGGGTAAAAAGTCTTTATAATCGTAATGTAAGCTCTTCTGACGACTCTTCAACTTACTCCATTCCTGAAAAGCACTCCTGTCTGGCCTTAGACTAAGGGTGGGCAAAATGTTTGTGTCGCAAAAAACGACAACCGTGCCGCAGGACGTCTGATGCTGTTTTCAGCTGTGTCATTTTTCAGTTCTGCTCCGAGTTATTTTCGTGTCATGTGACCTTTTAAAATGACGAGTACAAAGACAAGCACAGATTTACTACTGCACCAAAAACGCAAATGAGGGCTGGGTTGCATAAATATGAACCCTATATTTCTGGACAACCATACTAGGGAGAATAGTGCCGGATTGCAACACAGATGTGTCTTTTTGTTTTATTATCATTTGGTGGTTTCTGCAGTAAGGGACATTGCTTTTGCTTGTTATCCCCCCTTAAGGATTAAAGGAAACTTAAGGGACCTGGCAATGACTCAGATGATACATAAAGAGAAGAGAATCATTTTTGATGGATAACGTCGAGTCATTTTCAATTAGGATGTATGAAATACACACTAGATTTTTAGATAAAAAAGTTGAAATATTGTGAGTATGTTGTAATATTGAATAAAATTCTGTCAAACCTCTCTTTTTGCTCCTCTTATGTATTATATGACTAATCTTGGCAAAAAAAATGAGTCATTTGTTTTAAAGCGGTATTTAAATGTCTCCAGACATCACTGCGCTATTTTGTATCTAAAGCGCACGTGTTGTGAAAAAGAGCAGCTCGCCATTTTCCTCGGTGCTTCACACATTTTAGCAATTTGTCAATGATTTGCAATAACGGAAGTTCTTATTAATAAAACAGTTGAATTGGACCTCCATGAACTACTCATTTATGTTATTAGTCTAAATGTTTTTCCCACCACAAAAAAAAGAAGCCACATTGTATTAAAAGCTGGTGGTTTCAAATGCAATGGCTTGTTGTTCAGAATTCATGGATCCTTTTTGTCTCAACGTAGAAACTATTTAATCGAAATGGTTAGGAACAAATCAGATTTAAAGCACATTAATAAATGGCCACTTTAAAATGACGTATGTTTCTTTTTTGTCTTTTATTTATTTTGGGGATTTCTTTTGCCTATTACATTCATCCAAAAATCACAAAAAGGCCAAAGAATACTTTATTTTTAAACAGCGTATATTCCTTTCGTTAATCTTTTTTGTCGATGAATCAAATTCAAATTCTTGAATTTTGAATTGCATCAAATTGGTATGGAAAGGATCAAAATGAAAGCAAAATACAGAAATGAATGGTCATTTCAAAAAGATCAACAGTATCTATCCTTTTTGGCATTTGTATTTTTTGCACATTACATCCCGAAAAAAAAGAAAAATACAGAAACATGGAGATTTATTTTTATATCTATAAATCAACAAATCATCCACCCATTTTCTACGCTGCTTCATTAGTTTTACGTTTTTTTCACAAACTACATATTATCTCATACATGCCAACCTTTTAACTTTATAAGTAGTAGATTTTGTTGCACGGTAGATTTCACCGTGCGCTCTATTTTTACGTGGGAAATACAATTTGTCTCCAGAATTTAAAAATAAAATAAAATTGTCCTTGTTAAAAACCAGAAGTGTTAAACTTTACTACAATAGAAACATAATGTGACGTTGGAGCAGTTTATTCACGCTCAAAGACTTATGTCGCTTCAAGATAAAGTAGCCATAGACTAAAATACTAGCACCGAGTCAAGATTTTTTTGTGGTTGTCGTTGTTTTGTTTTAAATTTGGTGGGTGTTTTTAAGGGGAGGAAAGTGGTAGTCTAACGCATAAACGGGTAGTGTCGATGAAAATGTTATCATTATATTTTTACCATTTTTGTTTGGGAGGCCGAATTACAACACCTACGCGGCCCAGTCCAAGTTTGCCCACCCCTCCCTTGGACTTACGAGGAACAAAAACAAAAAGGACCTTGAAAATTAAAAACAACATCCAAAACCGATGGATCAATTTTATTGAACCTTACAAACAGCAGCTAGTTTACTCAGCATTGCAAAACAACGAGCGAGCATAGGATTCTACTTCTAACTGCACACCCCCCACCTCCAATAAATTAAACCCCTCTGAAAATAGACACATACACACACAGGTCCCCTCTGAAGGAGCAGGCGGAGTCGACAGTTGCACATCTGCATTTCAAACACAGACTCTCTGGGATTCATTATTATTAGCCCACTGAGCCCTGGAGGCTTGAAAATACACACTTGGATGCAGACACACACACATGCACACGTACGAGAACACACACATTAAAGTGTAGCATTGCAATGTCCAATCATGCAATCTCTTCCTAATTCTTGAGCGAATGAGTGATGAAGAATTATGGTTGATTGGATGAGGTGGGCATACTGTATTTAACAATTGTTCTGTGTATATGGCACACCTTGCATTATTGCACAGTATCAGTTCTTGTGACAGAGACAGTCAAAATTTTAAAAATCCTTTGTGGCCATTTTTGATCAGGAACCAAATGTGGTTAATCTAAGGCAGGGATGGCAAACAGTCAACAAACAAATATTGATCACGCCTTTTGGTCTTGAACATAGATAAATATTCTTATTATGGTCTCCCAAAATGAAATAAAATGTTTAACTTTGATCAAAAACTAAATAGACTATTCTTATTTGATGAAAGATGGAGGACTATTACTAGAGTCTTTGATACAACACGAATACGAACTAAAAAAAATTATGGTTCCTCTGCAGATGGAAAACCCCCCAATGAATCCTGAAAAATAATTTCCTTAATAATAGCCCCTTATTGTTAAATGGCCACTAAGGGGCAGCCTAAATAGTTATTGACCACCGTTCACGGGTTCGATACCTGAAAAACTCTGATACTGGCATGGATACCTATTGGCACTAAGGCTTGGTGATGAATTCAATCCATTTGATTATTTTGCTTTTAAAAACAACGGAGAGTTTAAAAAATAGCCTAAATAATGAAAATAATGAAATCTAGGGTTTAATTTTAATTACTCAGAGTTTGTGGTGATTTTATAACAGTTGTTACCCACTGGGATATTTTAGCATTCACGCCAGTTAGACATAGGTTTTGAGTTTTTTTGTGTGTTAAAATAGATTTAAAATGTATTATTCTTGTTTGTAAAGTTTGCACTTTATATGAGATGAATTCAATAAAACTTTATTCATAATAAACATGTGTTGGGTGTTTTTTTCTTTTTTTATATACCGGTAGTTTATTATGATCAAGACTTTTTAAGGGTTTGGCATGTTCCCCATTCCTGTGTAATGTTTGATTTCACCGAATGCGTGATGCAACCGAAAGTGAGTGCAACAAACCCCAAAAAAGAATACAAACTACAGAGACTCAAAGTGACCAAACAGCACATTTTTTTTTCTGTCATTTTTGCAGTTTTTACAAGGCTTTCAGTTTTGGGGGGTAACTTTAGTAGCAAACTGGCAGACAGTTATGTCAGCTCCCTCTAAGAGAGGCTTGTGTTATGTAAAAAAAAAGTTTGACCAACAAGTGTTTAATAAAAAAAACACATTTATGTATTAGTTTAGGTATTTTTGCTTATTAATCAAATAAAAATTGTTTTATTAGTGAGTTATTTACCACAAGGGGATGCTTAGTAATATATAATAGCCCTTTAATAAGGATAAAATAGAATATATTTATTGATTAATTTTGTTAAATGATAATTTACAGATTTACAGATCGTTGCACCTTATTTTGCACATACACATGTACACATGGTATGCTTTTTGATATAAGGGATAAGAAACAATTCAAGCAGGGTTTGATTGAAATCAGCAAGGATTTGATTGATTGGGATTATAATTTTATCAGATTTGGTGTCAGTATTTTTGTTGTCTTTTGAAAAAAAAAAGTAATGATAAAAATGTGCCATTAAAAAAAAAGTGCCATTAAGGCAGCACGGCGGGACAGTGGTTAGCGCGTGTGCGGCACAGTTCTGAGGTCATGAGATAGAACCTCTTGTGTGGAGTTTGCATGTTCTCCCCGGGCACTCCGGTTTCCTCCCACATTCCAAAAACATGGATGTCAAGTTAATTGGCCGGTCTAAATTGTCCCTAGGTGTGAATGAGCGAGGTTAATTGTGTGTCCGTGTGTGCCCTGCGACTGGCTGGCAACCAGTTCAGGGTGTCCCCTGCCCACTGCCCGAAGACAGCTGAGATGGGCTCCAGCACCCCCGCGACCCTATTGAGGATAAGCGGTGCAGATAATGGATGGATGTATAATGGATATGCCATTAACTTCTATATAGTGTATGTTTATTTCATTGTTAAACATTTAAATGTTTATACGTGGTAGTGAGAGGTAATTTCTCAGTTCAAATTGCACCTATTACTACTCAAGATGAAAGAGTTCTGTATACACGTGTACACGAATGACAATAAAGTATATCTGAATCTGAATCTGAATCTGAGATTTACACCTTCTCCCCCGGATTTTTCAGGGGCCGGCGGGGACTCTTATTTATATATATATATATATATATATATATATATATATATATATATATATATATATATATATATATATATATATATATATATATATATATATATATATATATATATATATATATATATATATATATATATATATATATATAAAAAACCCTAAAAGACAACAACATTTCTTGTTTTGCTAATAATAAAGATAAATGAACACCTCCTTGGCCTTTGTTGGTTCTAAGTTGCCGCAATCACACTGTTGTGCTTTGCCTTGCAATTGCCTAATTGTGTGTTTCTGTGTGCAGTAGTCGTGCAGGCATATCAGAAATACATACAGTGATTATGCATGAGCAGTGTCTCCTGGGTCTCCTTGCTCACATACAGAACAGTAGGAGGTGGGGGTGGGGGGTGCATAAGGAAATAGAGTCGAATACACAGCAGTGAAATAAACTGTCCACATCCCATGTCCCCCTTGCTGCACAAAGTTGACTAAAATAAACATAAAGCCATGGAAGAGATTGCACAGGATTATCGGACATGATGTCCCGTTGACTGCTAATAATTCAATTATTCTTTGTGGAGTCCTCATGAATTAAGATAAACCAGCTGCTGTCTCTCGGATCTGTATCATCTGGCTGCAGACTAAGTAACGTCATCGGAATTTGCAAACTGCTCAAAATCTGAAGCTTTTTTACGCGTCTCCAAAGCTATGAATTTTGCATGGTTCGCTCTAAATTAACAAAACCTGTGACCATTGACGTGTAGTCAGGGGAGGCGGTTGAGGATGTGCCTCACCAGTAATCATGGAAAATTACATTTAGAATTATTTTTGTTATGTTTACATATATACAATGACATTAAGGGGTCAAACATTACACGCTGTCCCTTTTTATTACTAGGTTGCCACTACTAGACATGGAATATTTTTCACCATCACTCTTGGTTTAAATGAATTGTTAAAAAGTTCTGTTTTTTGAGAGTGTTATGGATGAAGTCACATTTTGGTTGTCATTGAGTTTTTTATGCTGTGGCAGAATTTCTGTCTCCAGACTGTTTTGTGTTTCATTCAGAAATTTTAAAAGTTTCACGTTTATTTGAGCTTTTGGTTAAACAATCCAGCAAAAAAAATACTACTTCCAGCGCTACTTCAGGTTCCATGGCCCATGTCAAATCCGTCTCCATCCATGTTGAACTATTTACAAAGAAATGCTGTACAGTGTTACACGTGTTTATTTAATGTTTATTGATCGACATTTTTATTTTGTCCAGGAAATAGAAAGTTAAGATGAATAATAAAAAACAAATTTGATAAACAATTGAGAAAATAGAAGCAAAAAAGGGAAAAAGCTCGCCCCTGGATAGTCCAAATACTTTTCACATTAATCAAATAATGTTACCAGTTAGCATAACAAGGTATTTTATGTAAAATGAATTACATCTTATCATTATCCAAATTAAATAAATTAATAATGAATACTTACTATGATACTATTATAGTCAAGTCAGGTCAAGTCATGTTTATTTGTATAGCCCTTTATCACAAGAAATCTCAAAGGGCTGCACAGACCGTAGATTATTGCAAACTACAGACTACACCATCCCCTGATCTAAAACCTACATGAGGGTAAGTAAAAAAACTCCAAACTTTTACCATAAATAAAATCATAATTAGAATTATAATTTCTCATCACACCATTTGATGCACCATAATTACACAAAAACATTTTTGTATGTGTTTCTTTTTTCATTGATTCACAATTAAATTTGAACAATAAGAATCTATGTATGAAGTGTCAAAGTAACTTGGCATTTCTAATAGTATCCATTAATGTAACCTTGAATCAACTTTGCTTTGTATCGTCTTTTGAGGGTGTGAAGGGTTGACAAGTTTTTTTAAGAAACTATTTTTTGTATTAGGTAAGGGAGATGCAAAATTTATATACCATTTTCAAAAATGTATTATCTGATGTTCTTAATACACTGTATTGTATTGTTGCAGTTTTCATGATTTGAAGAAGGAAATTAAAGCCTTATTAGCACATGCCCAGTGGTCATAGTTCTTCCTTAACTTGGCGTTTAACACGTGTTTGTTGTTTGTTTAATTATTCTACCTGTATTTAATTAGCTCTTTTTGTCAAGTTCTTGTTAAGGCATTAGTTTCCTCTGTTATCCTTATTATATACTATATTATATATCTTATTCGCCATACCTGCAACTCAAGTATTCCTGCCTTATTTTGCAAATTTGGGTTTTAATCTTTTTTCTTTGTCATCCTGCTTGACAAACAAATAAACCACACCACCTACATTGCATATTACCGAATTTTATTGCAATATGTATTCTGTGTAGCACTATTTAGTTACTCTATATAACACGCTACAGTGGGCATTTGCACGTCACACTGGGTATTTGTATATTGTATTCTTTTTGCTTTATTATTGTATTGTTCTCAGCTCAGGGATGATTCTGGAAATGTGAATTTCCCTCCGGGGATGAATAAAGTATCTATCTACCTATCTATCTATCTTGACCTCTGCATTCGGGTTCGCAAACATCCCTCAAACCTTGACGATGTCTCCCTGTATTTCTGCCCACAAGAAAAATGTCAGACACACAAATCCATACAATTACTTATCCGAATATGACAGTTCAAATTGTTTTCATTTTACTCCTTAAATGTCCACCTTCAGGTGATGGGACTCGCAAGATGGCCTCTTTGAATTCTCATGGTGCGTAACGCTTCTCACATGGTTGGCTAGCTACAGGCAATAATCTGGAGTCTGATAGGGTGACAAAGTCTGGATTTAATTGCATAATCACGCCGGAACGGAGGGAGCAGCATCGGGATCTCCTTTGGGCCTTCAAGAGGCCTAGTCTGTCTTTCAGATGTTCTTGCCCATCTCTGGTGAATACGTGCTAGCCGTGGACCTGTGTTGAGTACCTGATGCCGCAAGCAATGTTGGGAGTAACGCATTCCTTTGTAATGCGTTACTGTAACATATTTAGTTTTCTTGGTAAAAAAAATACTGTAAAATGTTCGTAGTGAAATTTTGTAAATCAAAAGTCGTAACAACATGGTGCATTACTCCCCTAAATTTTAAAAGCAGATCATGAACTATACTGCCTTCTGATCTTTGAGAGCAACATACTACTCTTAATCCGCCAGCAACACATCGCTGGACACAACAACACAAAAACAACTAGATACAGTTGTGGTGTCGCCATCTTAAGCACAAAGTATGAGGTTTAAGTATGCGAGCAGTTGAAACGATGAGCAGAGCACTACCAATACCTCTACTTGAGAGAGAATGTTGTCACAGATTTGGCCATTAACAGCATCCCCAGCCTGCCCGGCAGTTTATATTCACATTCTGGGTTATGTGTCACCAGTAGCGAAGGCGGTATGACTTGTACAGGAACAACGAAATCAATGGGGCAAAGGTGAGCACAAAACTTACAGTACAAGAGTGCTGAATTTTGGTGTTTTTATTTGTAAACTTGTTTTTTTTATAATACACCATGCCTGGAGAAAAAAAAACATTTTAGATATTACCCAGAAATGAAAAAGTACCTTTTCGGGTGGTTTGAGGACAAAAGACAAAATTGATAAATATTTTCGGCTGACTTTGTTTGCTGTCTCTCAAGATTGCACAAGCCAAGAAACATTAAGGGTTCACCATTTCACAGGTTGGGATATACATTTTTTTTTCCGATTCATTGTGTCACTATTTTTAAGTAGTTTTTAGGGAATAGGTCTTCAATGTGAGTATTTACGGTCATTCGTAACTAGTTAGATACTTTCAGAGTAACGCGTTACTTTTTAGTGTCATAATCCGGGGGTAACGCAATTACTTTTTGATGGAAGTAAGTAGCAACTGTGACTAATTACTTTATTCAGTAACGAGCAACACTATTGGCAAGGCATGCTGATATTTCCAACAGAAATGGAGAGGATGTACCACCTCTGCCTAGTACAAGCGCGCCCTTTGTTCAACGAAGAATCAGCTGAAATGTTGTTCCAAAATTCGAAAGGGAATTCTCCATCCTTGTTTCCTCTCTCGTTCAAAGAGACGCACATACCACTGTGGATTTCATAGCAATTCCACCTGGGCTCTCCGAAGGGAAGAACAACAAATATCGGAAACATTTAATCCAGAAGAATATGTTTATCCAGAGGCGTCCTACCCCCTCCAACGTGCCGTGCTGCCAGCATGTGAGCTTTTTTTGCGGTCTCAGACGTGGCCATCAGCGGGTCGTTTTGTGTTTGGGTTGGACGGACAAGACGGGCGAAGAGACCCTCCACCCCCTGTGGACAGGAACTCTGTCTGCAGAGCGAGAGAGGTCCAACACTCATATTTCTCATTTCAAATGACATTTGTGTTTATACGTGTTAGTGAGAGTGTATGCAGGATGTGACAAACTGAGGTCAGCAAATGAGAACTGTGTGCAAAACCTCATTATTTTAACTCTGTATTTTAGAACAGAGTTAAATGTCGAGGCTGGAAATCAAAGTATCAATTTTTTTCAATACCAGCTACAACATTAATTCAATTGAGTCTGAACTGGTGTACCACCTATGCGATTGGCAGATGGAATGAAAGCTACTGTACTAGTTTTAGGTTTGACGAGTGGTTAAATTAATAAAGGAAATGAATAGAATTACTCTTAACAAAAGTCAGCAATTTAATGAACAATGGATGGGACAATAGACACCATTTAAATTATAATCGTAAATAAATGCTCCTCACGTGTGGAAAATGACAGAATGGAAATTAACAAGAAATTCACCCTGTCCCTTTAACTTTTATCCTGAGGGCCACAATCGGCCGCCGGGCTGTGAGTTTGAAACCCCTGTTTTAAACGAACAACATAAAAGCTGTACCGAAATATTAGGCCAGTAAAGTTTCTGCAAAACACGGTCTTGTGGAAGTTTTTCACAGCCACAGATTTTTCACTTGCAGTGTTGGAAAGTGTGTAAAGGAATAGCCCATTAGCTTTGGTGCAACTGCAAAAATAGTATTGCTAAAAATATGGATGAAAAGCTTACTGTCATTTTGCCGCTTAAGCCATTATGCGTGCAACTAGTCCAGAAAATGGAACTGATTTTGGTCAGTCAGTCAATTTACAAAGGTTTTGTATTGTTGAATAGATAAAGAAAATAAATCATGTTAGTCAATAACAAACACTCAGTACATGGATCAATGAAATGTCCAACCAAAAGTCTTTGTACACTTTTATTGTCTGAAATCACAAAAGAAGACTTTTAATAAGGAATTGCGGAAAAAAAACCACATTGTTGTAGTGACTTGACATTCTTTAGGATTTGACTTCTTTGTATCTTAGCATACTATTTGGAACATAAACCTTGTGGTAAACGTGTTTTAACTGCATCTGTCAAAGTGACAACAGGGCTGCCAGTGATAAATAATTAAAAGATGTTCTTACAAATACTCATGTTGCCTTCTTAGCAAACATTTGACTTGGAAATTTGTTTCCAGTTTACTTGTCAACTGTTTCAATACACGGACACACACCGACAGATCTGCAGCATTCTTCTTTGTTGGGTATGCCAAATCCTGATGTCTTCCTGTCTCTCCTTCCCACTGAAAGAAGGTCTTATTTTGGTAATGTCAGCTGTCTCAGGGGTAGGCGAACAAAGATGCTATTCACTCTTCTGCATCCTCTCCCATCCTTCATTCTTTGCACCTAGTCCTGACTGCTGTCTCTCGCCTGTTTGTTCCTACCTTGAACTTTTTCTTCAGCTTTCTCCCAGTTTAGGTGGATTCCGTCTCGATTTTTGAGCTTGCAGACACGGTGTTAGTCAATAACAGAAGACTTCAGAAATATTGACAGGTACAATAAACAAGAGATTGTGTGGACTAAGCAGCAGCATCTATCTGGCATAAGAGAATAAGAAGGACTCTTAGAAGCAGCAGCATCTGGCGAAGACACAGTGTCAGGAAAGCTGAGAGGCGAAGACAGCAAAACAACAGAAGATGCCTCCTTGGCCCACGGTGTGGAGGAGTGGAGGGGGTGCTCGTACGCTGGAGCATAACAAACAGGATCCACCTTTCTGCTTGGCTAATTTTCCCTATTAAAAGAGCCCAGCAGGAGCCTCAGCGGTCCACCAGCTGGAACAGAGGTTATTTTAGTGCCTGTCTGTCAGCATTATGTGTGTGTGCCCGCGTCAAACGTGCGTGTGCATCCTTTTGGGCATGTTAGCCTGAGGTTTGGGTAAGCATGGATATCTACCATAGATTGAATTAGCTGATATCTATTTCTTCCTCCAAGTCGTGAGTTAAACAAAAGCAAATCTAGTTCAGCTTTGGCCTGCCCGGTGCAGCGCAAATTTGTATGCTGCTGATATTAGCTATGTTCTTCTGTACTGATGTGTTGTATTTGGTGTGGACTTTGGAAACCTGGAGGTGGATGGTCCTCAATGATTTGCATTAAGGTGTTTGTGAGGCACAGTAATATTTACAAATAAACTAATATCAGTCTTACTCATCACTTGATCAGAGCAAGAATGCAATTTGTGAACTGTAGTCTAGGAAACAATGTTTTATTGTATTACATAAACTTATAAATAAGTCTATGTGCGGCTCTTTTGGATAGAAGCATCTAAAGATAGGCAATCTTCCATTATGGAAAAAAGTCCGTGCAACGATAAAAATAATAAAAAACAGTTGACTTGACTTACTTATCTTGATAATACTATCACCAATTCTATTGTTTGGGGATGAAGTGTGTGTCAAATCAGAATCCTGGTCCTCACTATCACCCTATGTCATGAGGCCAGAATATTGTGTGCCTCCCTTTGCATCTGCAGACGCTCAGTACAGACATACATTACATACGCCTCCTTATGAATAAAAGTATAAATTGAAAGGTAATCATTCATGATAAAAAAAAGTCAATGCAATGAGAAAAAAATTACTAGAGGAAGGAGCAGTACAGGAGGAAGTTGGAGAAAAAGCTGCAGAACAACATCATGAAGGAGGTTTGGAAAGGGATGAAAACCATTACTGGCTGCAACACCAAGCAGGGTGTGGCCGTGGACGTAGATGTGGGGAGAGTAAACCAGTTAAACAACTTTTTCAATAGGTTAGACCACCCCAACTCGTCCTCACCCCAGATTACTGCAGCTATCCCTCCCCCTCTGGTCACCACCATGGTGGAGGGCATCCCCCCACTCAAGATAACTGCAGCCCAGGCGTGTGGAGAGCTGAGGAGGCTGCGAACCAGCAGGGCAGCTGGT
This sequence comes from Urocampus carinirostris, assembly GCF_059441175.1. Lineage (NCBI taxonomy): Eukaryota > Metazoa > Chordata > Actinopteri > Syngnathiformes > Syngnathidae > Urocampus > Urocampus carinirostris. The sequence continues at coordinate 6,922,062 of NC_142357.1, read as the reverse complement.
CCAGATGGAGTATCCCCCCGACTGGTGAAGGCCTGTGCGTTGGAGCTGGGAGACCCTCTACAGCGCATCTTCAACCTGAGCCTGGAAAAGGGGAGGGTCCCTCAGCTGTGGAAAACATCCTGCATCATCCCAGTCCCAAAGAAATCAAGACCTGAGGAACTCAACGACCTCAGGCCGGTCGCCCTGACATCACATGTGATGAAAACCATGGAGCGGTACCTGCTGCACCACCTGAGTCTACAGGTCCGCCACGCCATCAACCCTCTGCAATTTGCTTACCAGGAGAAGGTGGGAGTGGAGGATGCTATAGTATACATGCTACACCGATCCCTCTCTCACCTGGATAGGGCTAAGGGGGCTGTGAGGATTACATTTTTGGACTTCTGCAGTGCCTTCAATACCATACAGCCTCTGCTACTTAGCAGGAAACTGACAGAGATGGGAGTTAGCTCACACCTTGTAGAATGGATTACGGACTACCTAACAGGCAGACCCCATTATGTGAAACAGGGGGACTCTATATCGGACACTGTGGTTAGCAGAACAGGATCTCCGCAGGGGACCGTGCACTCTCCGTTCCTATTCACCCTGTATACGTTGGACTTTCAGTACAACTCTGAGTCCTGCCACGTGCAGAAGTTTGCTGATGACACTGTTATCGTGGGATGTATCAGAAGTGGGCAGGAGGAGGAGTGCAGGAATTTGATTCAGGACTTTGTCCAATGGAGCAATGCAAACCACATGCACCTGAACACCACCAAGACCAGGGAGATGGTGGTGGACTTCAGGAGAACTAGAACTCACCTGGTTCCTGTAACCATCAGATGACAATGTGTAGAATTTGTCCAAACCTACAAATACCTGGGTGTGCAGCTGGACAATAAACTGGACTGGACTGCCAACACAGAAGCTCTATGTAGGAAAGGTCAAAGCCGACTTTACTTCCTCAGAAGACTGGCGTCCTTCAACATCTGCAAAAAGCTCCTGAAAACATTCTATGAAACTGTTGTGGCAAGCGCCCTCTTCTATGCGGCAGCGTGTTGGGGAGGCAGCGTCAAGGAGAAGGATGCCTCTCATCTCAATAAACTGGTGAGGAAAGTGAGCTCTGTTGTGGGCACAGAGCTGGACAGCCTGACAAAGGTAGCTGAGAGACGGGCACTGGAAAAGCTGCGGTCAATCATGGACAATTCATCACATCCACTACACAACATTATCTCCAGACAGAAGAGCAGCTTCAGCGACA